>NC_083433.1:27146743-27249178 GCF_020745735.1 Hemiscyllium ocellatum | reverse complement strand
GGGGAGAGGACGAGGTGGGGTGAGGAGGAGGGGGAGAGGAGGAGGATTGGATAGTGGACTGTGTGTGTGAGGGTGGGGATTGGATGGGGTGCAGTGTGTGAGGGTGGGGATTGGATGGGGTACAGTGTGTGAGGGTGGGGATTGGATGGGGTGCAGTGTGTGAGGGTGGGGATTGGATGGGGTACAGTGTGTGAGGGTGGGGATTGGATGGGGTACAGTGTGTGAGGGTGGGGAAGAGCAGGAGGTTAGAGTAGTGTTCTCAGGTTTGTTACCGTTGCCACGGGATAGAGAGGTGAGGAACAGGCAGCGAGTGCAGCTTAACACGTGGCTGCGGGAGGGAGGGCTTCAGATACTGAGACCATTGGGATGCTCTCTGGGGAGGGTGGGACCTGTACATGAAGGACAGGTTGCACCTGAATTGGAGGGACACAGCCTGGGTGGGAGATTTGCTCGTCTGGTGAGGGAGGGTTTAAACTAGTTTGGCAGGGGGGTGGGAACCAGAGCTACATATCAGAGAGGGGTGTGTGATTTAGAACATTTAAAAGAACAGGGAGAGGGAAAATGAGGAGGGGGTGTAGCTTTGCTAATCAGAGAGTGCACCTTCTCCATGACGTCTGTTTCCCTGGCCCCCAATGCCTCACCTTCACCATGGGCATCCAATCCCTCTACACCTCCATCCACCATGACCAGGGCCTCCAAGCCCTCCATTTCTTCCTCTCCCAACGTCCCCAACAATACCCTTCCACCGACACTCTCATTCGTTTGGCTGGACTGGTCCTTACCCTCAACAATTTCGCCTTCGAATCCTCCCACTTCCTCCAGACCAAAGGGGTAGCCATGGGCACCCGTATGGGCCCCAGCTATGCCTGTCTCTTTGTTGGCTACGTAGAACTGTCGATCTTCCGTAATTACACTGGCACCACTCCCCACCTCTTCCTCAGCTACATTGATGACTGCATTGGCGCCACCTCGTGCTCCCGCGAGGAGGTTGAGCAATTCATCAACTTCACCAATACATTCCACCCTGACCTTAAATTTACCCAGACTATTTCTAACACCTCCCTCCCCTTCCTGAACCTCTCCATCTCCATTTTGGTGACCAATTTAACACTGACATTTTTTACAAACCCACCAACTCCCACAGCTACCTGGATTACACCTCTTCCCACCCTACCTCCTGCAAAAATGCCATCCCTTATTCACAATTCCTCTGCCTCCGCTGTATCTGCTCCCAGGAGGACCAGTTCCACCACAGAACACATCAGATGGCCTCCTCTTTAGAGACCGCAATTTCCCTTCCCACGTGGTTAAAGATGCCCTCCAACGCATCTCATCCACATCCCACACCTCTGCCCTCAGACCACACCCCTCCAACCGTAACAAGGACAGAACGCCCCTGGTGCTCACCTTCCACCCTACAAACCTTCGCATAAACCAAATCATCCGCCGACATTTCCGACACCTCCAAAAAGACCCCACCACCAGGGATATATTTCCCTCCCCATCCCTTTCCGCCTTCCGCAAAGACCGTTCCCTCCGTGACTACCTGGTCAGGTCCACGCCCCCCGACAACCCACCCTCCTGTCCTGGCACCTTCCCCTGCTACTGCAGGAATTGCAAAACCTGCAATTATGACTCTATCAGACAGGAGTTGGGAAGTACAGATTGGGAGCAATTGTTCCACAGAAAGGGCACAGCAGACATATGGAGACTATTTAAGGAGCAGTTGTTACGAGTGATGCAGAAACGTGTTCCTCTGAGAAGGGGTAAGATTAAGGATGACGATGACAGAGGAGCTTTTTGTCAGAAGGAAGAAGGCAGCTTACGTAAGGTGGAGGAAGCAAGGAACTAGCACAGCTTTAGAGGATTACAGGCTTGCTAGAAAGGAGCTCAGAAATGGATAGAGGAGAGCCAGGAGGGGGCATGAAAAAGGGTTGATGGGAAGGATTAGGGAGAACCCAAAGGCATTTTACTCATACGTGAGAAATAAGAGAATGATCAGGGAGAAGGTAGGATCAATCAGGGATAGCGGAGGGAACTTGTGTGTGCGGTCTGAGCAGATAGGGGAAGCCCTAAATGGGTTTTTTGCTTCGGTTTTCACTAAGGAAAGGGAATTTGTTGTAAATGAAGTCTTTGAGGAGGTGATGAGACAGTTCGACGACGATCGAGCTGTGGATGTGGTGTATATGGACTTCAGCAAGGCATTTGATAAGGTTCCCCATGGTAGGCTCATTCATAAAGTCAGGAAGTATGGGATACAGGGAGATTTGGCTATCTGGATTCAGAATTGGCTGGCTGACAGAAGGCAGAGAGTGGTTGTAGATGGAAAGTATTCTGCCTGGAGGTCAGTGGTGAGCGGGGTCCCGCATGGCTCTGTTCTTCGATCTCTGGTCTTTGTATTTTTTATAAATGGCTTGGATGACAAGGTTGAGGGGTGGGTTAGTAGATTTGCAAATGACACAAAGGTTGGAAGAGCAGTCGATTATATCAAAGGCTATTGTAGGCTGCAGCACGACATAGACAGGATGCAGAGCTGGGCTGAGAAATGGCAGATGGAGTTAACCTGGGTACACGCGAAGTGATGAATTTTGGAAGGTCGAACTCGAATGCTAAATACAGGATTAAAGACAGGATTCCTGGCAGTGTGGAGGAACAGAGGGATCTTGGTGTTCAAGTGCCTAGATCCCTCAAAGTTGCCACCCAAGTGAATAGGGTTGTTAAGAAAACATATGGTGTTTTGGCTTTCTTAAGATCCGTGAGGTTTTGCTACAGCTCTACAAGTCCCTGGTGAGATCACACTTCGAATATTGTGTCCAGTTCTGGTCACCCGACTATAGGAAAGATACAGAGGCTTTGGAGAGGGTGCAAAGAAGGTTTACCAGGAAACTGCCTGGACTGGGGGCTTGTCTTATGAAGAAAGGTTGAATAAGCTCGGACTTTTCTCACTGAAGAGAAGGAGGAAGAGAGGAGACCTTATCGAGGTAATGAGAGGCATGGATAGAGTCAATAGTCAGAGACTTTTCCCCAGGGCAGGATTGACTGGTACAAGGAGTCGTAGTTTGAAGATGTTAGGAGGAAGGTATAAAGGAGACATCAGAGGGAGGTTTACACAGAGAGTTGTGAATGCATGAAATGTGTTGCCAGTGATAATGGTGGAAGCAGAGTCATTGGGGACATTTAAGCGACTGCTGGACATGCACATGGGTAGCAGTGAGTTGAGGGATGCGTAGGTTAAGTTATTGTATTTTAGATAGGTGCTCCGGTTTCCTCCCACAGTCCAAAGTTGTGCGGGTCAGGTGAATTGGCCATGCTAAATTGCCCGTAGTGTTAGGTAAAGGGGTAAATGTAGGGGTATGGGTGGGTTGTGCTTCGGCGGATCGGTGTGGACTTGTTGGGCCGGAGGGCCTGTTTCCACACTGTAAGTAATCTAATCTAATCTAATCTAATCTAATTAGGAATAATCCTCAACATCATGGGCCAAAAGGCCTGTTCTGTGCTGTATTTTTGATGTTTCATGTATGGGACACACTGAGGGTGGGGATTGGACGGGGCACTGTGTGAGGGTGGGGTTTGGATGGGGTACAGTGTGTGAGGGAGGGGATTGAATGGGGTACAGTGTGTGTGAGGGTGGGGATTGGATGGGGTACAGTGTGTGAGGGTGGGGATTGAATGGGGTACAGTGTGTGTGAGGGTGAGGATTGGTAATTCGATGACGTACAGTGTGTCAGAGCATGGGGAGTTTTATGAGGTATTGTGTGAGAGAGAAGATGTGTGATTGGATGGAGTACAGATTGAGAGGGTGGGAGTTCTTTGGGGTACAGTGGCTGAGGGTGGTGTTGGTATGGGGTACGGTGTGTGTGAGGGTGGGATTGGTCGGGGCACAGTGTGTGAGGGTGGGATTTGGATGGGGTACAGTGTGAGGGTGGGATTTGGATGGGGTACAGTGTGAGGGTGGGGTTTGGATGGGTACATCGTGTGTGGGTGGGGTTTGGATGGGTACATCGTGTGTGGGTGGGGTTTGGATGGGGTACAGTGTGTGTGAGGGTGGGATTGGTCGGGGCACAGTGTGTGAGGGTGGGGATTGGACGGGGCACAGTGTGTGAGGGTGGGGATTGGATGAGGCACAGTGTGAGGGTGGGGTGGCATGTAAAATATTTTTTGACTGTCAGCTTCCATGTTGATGTACGATGGTGGATTCACTGTTGAAAGCCACGACTCTACATCCCTGAGTCTGGGACTTTCCTGAAGATTATTTTTGGTTTCGGAGATCTTGGGCCAGTGTCCTGTTCCTGCCCCCAGCCCCTCAGTTATCTGTGAGGAACATTTACTCCGCTGTCTGAAATGTAAACATTGTGTGCATGAGGTGGTCTGATAGCAGTGCGATTCCTCACAGCTAATCGAAATGTAACTGTGTGTGGAGGAGCTCAGTTACGACAGGGTGGAAATGGTCAGGGTTAATCAACTCTGCACTTCAAAGAGCTTAAAAACAGTTAGTCAGAAAATCGAACACAAGGAAGTAATTTTGAAATAATGTGCACTTGTTAGTCGAGACAGTGTGTCTTGAGGGTGTTGAGAGGGATGTGAACACCCGTGAGCCCCCTGGGTTTGAAGGATTTGGATGGATGGTCATCCAATGCAGACCAGCCTCACTCTAGCCCCCAAATTGAGCTCCTGGTAGTCAGCCAGAGAGATGGGAGCAGCTTCGACAGACTGACAACCAGAGGGTACCTGCCTTGAAGAAGCTTTCCTCCTCCCTCTACAAGAATCTCAGGGAGTTCCTCTCCCACTGCAACTCCCAGGCGTCTCGCCACCCTTCAGGCACTCTGCCTTTATTCCTGATGAAGGGCTTTTCCCCGAAACGTCGATTTTACTGCTCCTCGGATGCTGCCTGAACTGCTGTGCTCTTCCAGCACCACTAATCCAGACTGACAAACAGAGCCCAGCAATCAAGCCACAGAAGGATGAACCCTTACGTGCTAAGTCAAACATTACACCAAACCTCAAACAGATCATTGTTCGTAGCAAACTGCCCGGCTCTCAGGACAACTCCATACAACCCTGTGAACGGTGGACGCTGCAAGATGTGTCAGATTGTGGACATAGATACCACAATTACGTGTGGGACACCTCCCACCTTGTACATGGCAGGTACTCATGTGACTCAGCCAAAGTCATCTATCTTATACGTTGCAGGCAAGGATGCCCGGAGGCATGGTACATTGGGGAAACCGAGCAAAGGCTACGACAACGGATGAATGGGCACCGCACAGCAATCAATAGACAGGAGGGTTCCCTCCCAGTTGGGGAACACTTCAGTGGTCCAGGACATTCAGCCTCGGACCTTCGGGTGACCATCCTCCAAGGTGGACTTCGGGACAGACAACAGAGGAAAGTGGCCGAGCAGAGACTGAGAGTAAAAAATGAGGTCTGCAGATGCTGGAGATCACAGCTGCAAATGTGTTGCTGGTCAAAGCACAGCAGGCCAGGCAGCATCTCAGGAATAGAGAATTCGACGTTTCGAGCATAAGCCCTTCATCAGGAATAAGAGAGAGAGCCAAGCAGGCTGAGATAAAAGGTAGGGAGGAGGGACTAGGGGGAGGGGCGATGGAGGTGGGATAGGTGGAAGGAGGTCAAGGTGAGGGTGATAGGCCGGAGTGAGTCCCTCTCTCACTGCACCCCCCAGGTCATCTCCTCTGACCTCTCCGCCCCCACCCCACTCCGGCCTATCACCCTCACCTTGACCTCCTTCCACCTATCCCACCTCCATCGCCCCTCCCCCTAGTCCCTCCTCCCTACCTTTTATCTCAGCCTGCTTGGCTCTCTCTCTTATTCCTGATGAAGGGCTTATGCTCGAAACGTCGAATTCTCTATTCCTGAGATGCTGCCTGGCCTGCTGTGCTTTGACCAGCAACACATTTGGAGCAGAGACTGAGAGCCAAGTTCGGTACCCATAGGGAGGGCCTCAACCGGGACCTTGGGTTCATACCACATTATAGGTGATCACCATTGCACTACACACACACACACACACACACACTCTCTCACATACACACGGACACAGGTACACACAGACACCCACACATACCCGTATAGACACACACACTCACACATGCACCCCCTCGCAGACTTAAGACACTCATTACACTACACACACACACTTTCTCACACTCACAACCCCCACCCCAGACAGACACACACACGCACAGACAGACAAATACCCATATGCACACATATATTTTGTGCGGTGAATTTGTACTTGCAGAGTTACATTGCACTTTGCTGAAAAACTGCATCCATTCATGTAGAACTCTGAGCTCAAAAACTGCTTGAATTTATGTAAAACTCTGTTACCTCATTTTTTTAGATTAGAATCAATCTAAACATCAGGTCATAGACAGAGAACACAGGGGGCTAACACCTTCAACATTTTGTCTAGCTATCACCATTGTTAACAGCTAACCCGAGA
Organism: Hemiscyllium ocellatum; assembly: GCF_020745735.1. Taxonomy (NCBI): domain Eukaryota; kingdom Metazoa; phylum Chordata; class Chondrichthyes; order Orectolobiformes; family Hemiscylliidae; genus Hemiscyllium; species Hemiscyllium ocellatum. The sequence continues at coordinate 27,242,712 of NC_083433.1, read as the reverse complement.
ATGCAACTTTTTAAAAAAGGGTTTTGTGATTTACACATGAAAGAAGTGAAACTATCACTGTATTCTAACAGATGAAAGGCTTAACAGACAATCAATTTTTCAATGTATAATGTCAGTTACATCACACTGCAAATTTTTGCTATAAATTCTGTGTTACGATCAAGCCCTCCATAATCACCTGATGAAGGAGCGTCGCTCCGAAAGCTAGTGTGCTTCCAATTAAACCTGTTGGACTATAACCTGGTGTTGTGTGATTTTTAACCTATTATAGTTATGTATACCCTAGTCAGAAATAACACAGGCTGTTGTCAGGATCAGACACACAGATGGGTACATTGGTCAGCGTACCATGTGGAGTGTGAAGAGACTGGGAGGAAGGTGGAGAGGGAGAGGCTCAGAGAGAGAGAAGCTGTTGATAGTCACGTGAAGATCAATGGTACGAATGCATGACCCAGAGCAGACATTATCCTGAATCAAACAGCAGAGGAGCTTGATCTTATTGAGCTGAAATAATGAGGCTCACTGCATGATTCACTCTGGGGCTGCAGCTCTGAGTCTGACAGCGATCTGAGCTGCTTAGGGTCAGGGAGCTATGAAAACCACCTGCTTTTAAAGAGAAAGTTAAAAATCCCACAGTAGCTCCCTGATGAAGGAGCAGCGCTCTGAAAGCTAGTGCTTCCAAATAAACCTGTTGGACTATAACCTGGTGTTGTGTATTTTTAACTTTGTACACCCCAGTCCAACACCGGCATCTCCACTTTAAAGAGAAAACCAGTCCCTCTTGGGGGAACGCACAGCTGGACTGTGAAGACCCCTGCGGTTGAACAGCCGACCTGCGGTTGAACAACTGCCACTACACAAAGTATTCCAAATACACATTTAGAAGACATGGGACAATGCCTCGTGCCCTAGGAAAGTCAGCGTCAGCACAGGGAACGTGGGATATAATGCCTGGGAGACTGCAGGAATCTGTGCCCTGCTCAGGGCAGACTGATACTGGTTGCTGGCAGCTGCTGTCATTGGTTTGGAAGGCCAGAAGGTGTCAGTGTTGTGCAGCTGAAGCAGGAGCTGACTCTGTGGGACATTAGGTAGGCTGCAGACTGAATAATAACTCCAGAGAAAGGGCTATCCTAGCTGATCAGCCACTGACCAGGGAACCACAACCCTCATCCACATCACCCAGAGTTGCTCATTGACCTACTTATTTCATTTTCTCATTGATCGGACCAGCACCTAATTGATTTTCCAGGTCAGTTATGAAGAGACAACCCCATCTCTGGGGGTCTGGAGGCCAGGCCAGGTCAGGATGGCAGATTTCCTTCCCTAAAGGATGTTTGTGAACCAGGTGGGGTTTTATAGCAATGGACACTAGTTAGTTTATTCACTTCAAGATCCAGTGTGTTTCAAAAACGTGACCTGAAAGAATTAGCCACAGGTTCAGGATAACTCATCCAGTGACATTCTTGAGGGAGCTGTGTACTGATCAGAGGAATCGCATACCGAGCAGGGGAAGGGGAGCTGGACACTGACCCAGGAATGGGGCTGGGGAAAGAGGAGAGTTGTACACTGATCTGGGAGTGGGGGTGGGGGGGTTTGCAGGAGAAGCTGTACACTGGGTGCAGGGAGCTGTAGCCCAACTGGAGAAACTGTACACAGCTTTGGACCGTAATGTACAGTCTAAGGAAGTGGTACGCAGTCTGAAGCAGTTCTGTGGAGGGGGACACATTGTGAGGGACTGATAATTGTCCGGGAAGAGGGGTATACAATCTGAGGGACCATTGCACCATAGAAAGGACTAGCACACAACTTAGGGTGTACATGGCCTGGGGCTGCACTGCATGACCTACGGCAATGGAGAACATCATGTTAGGACAGAAATACTTAGGGGTAGACGGGCAGGAGGCTGGAAGAACACAGCAAGTCAGACAGCATCAGAAATACTCCGGCTGCAGGGAGATGGCAACTCTGTGGACTAGACCATGGGGAAAGGTGATACGGCTGAGAGCATGGGAACTGTCAGACCTTGTCCTGACATTAACAGCAACAAAGTCCTCTGAGTTTTCAGCAAAGCTCAGAGTTTCTGAGCAGGAGGAAGGGAACGGTACAGATCAGAGCAATGTCGCCTGATGTCACTGATCTTCAGTGAGAAGTGCCTGCTCCATCTGGTATTTCCTATCGTGACTGTCAAAGTGTTTGTCTCCAAGGGGAATACTCTGGGGATATCTGGGGAAGCTGAAAATCAACACTGATGGGAAACAGACTCTGATGGTTCATGGTCCTTGCGATTGAACAGCTGGAGTTAGCAGATCCCAAGGATAGTGTCTGCCCTCACTGAGGTTCACAGTCTCAGCGGTGAGACCCTGTAACCCCTTCACCCCTTCCTCCTGACCCTCAGGTTTGAGAATGACGTCAAGCTGTGTGAGAAAGCAGCTGAAGGACGTGGTGGATAGAAAGAGAAAATGCAGATGAAGCGAAGATTGGCTTCTGTGGTTGACAGGGAGGACAAAGGTTACAGGAGGATGTAAACAGAGTGGGCAGATGGAATTTAACCCAGATAAATGTGAGGTGATGCATTTTGGAAGAAGGAACAAGTCAAGGAAGTGGTCAATGTATGGCTGGACAATAGGAAGCTCAGGGGGATCTTAGGATGCTCGTCCACAGATTCCTAAAGTTAGCAGGACAGGTTAGTAGGGTAGTTAAGAAGACATAGGGGATGCCTGCTTTTATCAGTCATGGCATAGACTCTAAGAGAAGGGAGGTTATGTTGGAGCTGTACAGTTCGGGTGGCACGGTGGCTCAGTGGTTAGCACTGCTGCCTCCATAGCGCCAGAGACCCTGGGTTCGATTCCAGCCTCGGGTGACTGTCTGTGTGGAGTTTGCACATTCTCCCCGTGTCTGCGTGGGTTTCCTCCCACAACCCAAAGATGTGTAGGTTAGGTGAATTTGCCGTTCTAACCTGTCCATAGTGTTCAGGGTAGGTGAGGTGCATTAGTCAGGGGTAAATGTAGGAGGTTGGGTCTGGGTGGGTTACTCTTCAGATGGTAGGTGTGGACTTGTTGGGCCGAAGGGCCTGTTTCCACACTCTAGGGATTCTATTCCCAGCTGGTATACTGTGTGCAGTCCTGATCATCATTGTTGCATTGGAGGGTGCACAGAGGAGATTCACAGGGATGTAACCTGGAATGGCACAGTGTAGTGATAAAGATTGGAGAGGGGACCCAGATAAAAATGGATGGTAGGCCACTGCTCCCCTTAGTTGAAGGGTCAAAAACAAGGGGGCATAATTTTAAAACGAAAAGCAAGAGGTTTACAGGAGATTTGAAGAAAAGATTTTTCACTCAGAGGGTAGCAGGGGCTGGCTACCTTGAAGAAGTTCTCCTTCGCTGTCTACAAGAATCTCAGTGAGTGTCTGTCTCTCTTTCACTGTACCCCTAGGTCGTCTCCTCTGCCCTGAAGCTCGTCAACCATGTCCTGAAAAACAGACCCGACTCTTGGCCAGCCCCACCCCTCCCATTTATCTCTCCATCCTGGAGGCTCCCAGCCTCTTTCCTGATGAAGGGCTTTTGCCCGAAGTGTCGGTTTTCCTGCTCCTCGGATGTTGCCTGACCTGCTGCGCTTTTCCAGCACCACTCTCTGATCTCCAGCATCTGCAGTCCTCACTTTCTCCGACTGGAATGCACTGCCTAGGGGGAGGGGTAGTTGAGGTGGAAAGCCTTGCAACCTTTCTAAACCAAAATACTTGGACGAGCCCTGAAACCGTTGAACTCGATGTTGGATCCTGAAGGCCCAAGTGGAAAATGAGATGTCGGTCAATCATTTTTAATTATTAATTAATCGATAAGCTGAGGGCTTGAGCAGCTTCTGCCATGCCCTTAACCCCAAGCCCCCTCACACACCAGGCCCTGTCATCACGACCTGCTGCCACACCCAATCCATTGACAGCCACAGATGGTCCCCATTAGCACCTATTGATTGTCCCAACCTGCCCTTTATGTACTGTATTCCTTTGCCCAACTGCTGTTTCTCCCTCTCTCCCCTTCCACCCACCCCAGGGTATAATCAGTTCTGAAGAAGAGTCACTGGGCCCAGTGTTAACTCCACTTCCTCTCTCCACAGATGCTGCCAGACCTGCTGAGTTTCTCCAGCTATTCCTGTTTTTGTCCCTGATTTCCAGCATCCACAGTTCATTGATTTTCTTTGCCCCCTGCATCTCATCTCTCCAGCCCTGTTAGATGTTTCAACGAGATCCCCTTTCATCCCAGTAAGCCCCAGTGAATACAGGTTTAATTGACCTAATCTCTCCCCATATGAGAAACTCGCCGTCCTAGAAATCAGCTCAGTGAAGCCTCTCTGCACTCCCCCGAGGTCAAATATGTTTTGTTGTGGATAAGGAGACCAAAACTGCTCACAGCACTCCTGATGGGGTACAGGCCTGTACAGCTGCAGGTAAGATCTCCTTGAATGGCTAATCCAAGATGGAGGACGGAAAGATTTCTGGCTGTAACAGCTGCTCCTTTTTTTGAGGTATTTTAAGTGTTGGAGGTGATTTCCTCGAATTCCTGGAACAGCAATTACTGTTTTATATGCTGTTGCATTGTTTTGGAACTTTGGAAAAAATACTCAAAACAACAGCAGTTTTAAAAGGGAGAAGAACAGACAGAGGGAAGCACAAGGTGAGGACAGTGCAATCGAGAGAGGGAGGGGGAGAGGGAGGGAGAGAGAGAGAGAGAGAACCTGCACAGTTACTGCTTTTGCTGTTTGAATTCATGTATCTCTGGACTTCAGAGTGCATCTGGGCAACTTTTTCACGCAGAGGGTGGTACAGGTATGGAATGAGCTGCCAGAGGAAGTGGTGGAGGCTGGTACAATTGCGACATTTAAGAGGCATTTGGATGGGTATATGAATAGGAAGGGTTTGGAGGGATATGGGCCTGGTGCTGGCAGGTGGGACTGGATTGGGTTGGGATATCTGGTCGGCATGGACGGGTTGGACCGAAGGGTCTGTTTCTGTGCTTTACATCTCTGTGACTCTATGAACTTAATGAAAAAGAATACAGGGAGGGAAAGGATAGACAAAGGGTGTCTTTGGCAGAATGGAAACTAGGAGTTCCCTGCACACACACTGATTGCCCTCTGCCTGGGTTTCTGCTCAAGGAGCCTTGTTCACTCTGTGCCTTCTCAGTCTAGTGCCAGCATTGGAAAGCCTGCCCACTTCAGGGTGTGCAGGAGTAATGTCATTTCAGTCTCCACAAAGGTTCGAGAATAGATGGGAGCGTGGGAGTAATGGGAGCGTGTGTCAGTCTTTGGCAGGCCTGCTTCCAGCCTGAGTTAATAACTGGCCAGGAGGCTCCAGCCTGGACCAAGGCCAGCATTCGGCTCCATTTCCTCCCACAATCCAAAGATGTGCAGGTTCGGGTGAATTGGCCGTGCTAAATTGCCCACGGTGTTAGGAGCATTAGTCAGGAGTGAATATATGGGGAATGGGTCTGGGTGGGTTGCTCTTCGGAGGGTCGGAGTGGGCCGAAGGGCCTGTTTCAACACTGTTGAGAATCTAATCTAATCTAATCTAAAGCAGGCTCAGTGTTCGCCAGGCAGGGTGTAAGGGGATGGAGTATCAGGCATCAGGGCTAACACTGCTTCGTGAACCTGGCAGAGCTGTTCTGCATCACAGTGGAGGAGATGTGGACTCAGTGAAAGCCGGACTGTAACCAATGGAGTGAAATGATAGAGACCATGTGAGGCCAGTGCCCAGTCAGTGTTTGAATAAAATGTCTTTAACCAACACCAGCCTGGCTTCACCTAGCAACAAAGGGGGTTGTTTACAAGTATCTCCTGTTTGGCTGTAGTAACCGAGTAGATTAGAATCAGCCCATCATAGAATCCCTACACCAACCCTCCAAACAGCATCCCCTCAGACCCAACCCCCCCCCCCCCCCCATGACTAACCCATCTGGCCTGCGCAGTCCTGCCCGAAACGTCGATTCTCTTGCTCCTCAGATGCTGCCTGACCTGCTGTGCCTTTTCCAGCAACACACTCTTATCCCTGACTCTCCAGCAGCTGCAGTCCTCATTGTCTCCTAGCTGTGCATCCCTGAATACTTTGGACAGTTTACTGTGGACAATCCACCCTAACCTGCACATCTTTGGGCTATGGGAGGAAACCCAACGCAGACACGGGGAGACTGTGCAAAGTCCATACAGACAGTCACCCGAGGCTGGAATTGAACCATTTACCCTGGCCGCTGTGAGGCAGCAGTGCTAACCACTGAGCCACCAGTCCGCACAGCAGAGAAACAGTCAGCCCACAGGATTTCAATTACTCTCTGGCCCCTCTCCTCAAACCTTGTGTCTGAAAGAAGGGAACAGTCAGGGTGTGGGATGCCAAAGGTTTCTGAGCAAGCATTGTGGGATGATGGGTCATTGCTAAGTGATGGTCATCAAGTGACACTTGGAGGGTAAAGGTCATTAGGTGATGGTCATTGGCAGATGGTTGCTGAGCAATGGTTGCTAGGTGACGGTCACTGTGAGATGGTCCTTGGGAGATGTTTACGAGATGATGGCCCCATGGTGATAGTTACTGGCTGATGGTCACTCGGCAATAGTCGCCATTGGATGGTTGCTAGGTGATGGTTGCCAAGTGATGGAATTGTGGTTCACAAGGAGGCAGTTTACTAACTCCTGCCCACGTGAGCTGAACCACCACTCCCCCGCATCTTGCCATTCCCACGGTAACCAGTAGCCAATCACAATCAGCCAATGCACTGTGTGTTCACTTTAACCCTTGATGTTCTGCAGTGTTCAGCAGACGTAGCAGGGTTTTTAGTCACCTGGCATTGTGTCTCACTGTCGGTATATGGCTGTGACTGGACTGTCTGCTCTCTCTCACAGATCCCAACTCGGCTCCCCCCAGGGCAGGGGTTTGGGGGAACTCCTGCTGCCAAATTCAACAATTTGTATATCAGGGTCAAGCTCAGATTTGGGGGTGGGGGGGAGGCAGTGGTGGAGAGTGGCTGTTCTGAGGGTGAGACACAGAACATTTGGAGTCAAGATCCTCAGCATTTTGAGATCTATATGTGAAACCTCAGTTCTGGTGAACAAGTCCCATCTGTAAGAGGGGAGGAATCAGAAATCTCTCAGTCCTCGTGTCCTGTCAATGTGAGGGCGATGACTCATGGTGTGTGTCACAGTTGACATATAGCTGCAGGCAGTGGGTGCATCGATTAGCATTTCCCAACCCACCACCTCAATGACAGTAAAGATCATAGCAAGAGGCACGAGCAGGCTGCAAACTCATCATGTCAGGCAGTTTGTTTCTCAGCAAAGTACTGATTAGCCCAGATTTTCTTGAAAAATGAGCATTGAACGTATGGTGCACCTGTTATTAATGTGGAAACCAGCCAGGAGCTGATAGTGAGGGGGAACTGTCTGGAGAATTGCAAATTGCTGCTGGTTTCACTGATGTGTGATGCTGAGACTCTACATAAACTGCAGCTTAGACTGAATCTCTCCACGATTCCCCTGGCCTTGCTTCATTTGCACATTAATAGCCTTTCAAGTACGTTAAAGTCCAGTAATTATCAGGGTGAAGTATCCTTTTCAACATGTGCTCACTGTTAATGTTAGTCAGTCAGCCCCTCTGGCCCTGAAAGCAATTAGATGTAACGATGTGAGGGCTGCTTTTCAGCAGGCGCTGGGTTATCCATCTCAGTTTGTAAATGAAATCTGTGATTCACATGCAGACTTCCAACAGTGAAATGAGGCACAGAGACCTGGGAGAAGCATGTGGTGTGAGCTCAAGGGTTTACCAGGATTGACGTGTGCCATTAAACTGCACACGCATTGCTTTCTGCATCAGCATGGCCTTTCCTGTGAACTCAAGGGGTGTGACCACAGACTGGCAGCAGTCATCATCATTGGATGTTGTTATCTGAAACATGACTTCTATCCTGCTTGTATTCCAGAGCCTTTAGATTAGATTAGATTACTTACAGTGTGGAAACAGGCCCTTCGGCCCAACAAGTCCACACCGACCCGCCGAAGCGCAACCCACCCATACCCCTTACCTAACACTACGGGCAATTTAGCATGGCCAATTCACCTGACCCACACATCTTTGGACTGTGGGAGGAAACCGGAGCACCCGGAGGAAACCCACGCAGACACGGGGAGAGAATGTGCAAACTCCACACAGACAGTCGCCTGAGGCAGGAATTGAACTCAGGTCCCTGGTGCTGTGAGGCAGCAGTGCTAACCACTGTGCCACCGTGCCGCCCCTGCTAATACCTCTCGTCCTTTATGAGATTCTGTGAGGCTTATTGATGCTAAAACCTCAAGGGGGAATGTCGAGGTGAAGGGGGTGGTGGTTGGGAGACCATTTAAGATAGGGATGAGCAGGAATAAGTTCAATCACAGGGTCATGAATTCTCTTCCCCCCAGCGCAGACTGGCTTTTTAAAAATCTATTCAAGGAGAAGTTGGAGAGATTTCTGACCGACAAGGGAGTCGGGTGGGGGGAGGTGGGGAGGTGGGGGGTTTATGAGGAAGAGGCAGTCTGGCGCGATCTTGCTGAATGGAAGAGAAGAGCTGAAGCGCCACCGCTGCTCCTGGTTCTTGAGTTTTCCTTATTTCTTATGACTTGACCCCTCCGTTTTTGTCCCTATCTTGTCTGAAAACCCTGTAACAGGGAATGTTGAACTTTCATTTCACCTCTCCTTCTGTCACGTCTCAGGCGTCGCTGTGATATTGTACTCCATTAAAAATCACACAACACCAGGTTATAGACCAACAGGTTTATTTGGAAGCACTAGCTTTCGGAGCGCTGCTCCTTCATCCGGTGGTTGTCGTCAGGTGTCAGAGCAGTGCTTCGGAAGCTAGTGCTTCCAAATAAACCTGTTGGACTATAACCTGGTGTTGCGTGACTTTTAACTTTGTACACCCCAGTCCAACACCGGCGCCTCCAAGTCATATCGTGTCTGTATGAGCCCTCAGCTTCTTTACCTCATTCATTAGCACTTGGTGTCTGTCCCAGTGATCTTGGAACAGCTCCTTTGTTGTCTGATTTCCAGCCTTCATTTTCTTGAGGGAAAATTGTGTTCTGCTTTCCTTCTCCCTCTGCTGAGCTGACCCAAGTTCCTATCTTTCTGCCACTTCCACTGAAACTCTTGCCAACTGTTCCAACACTCTCCCTGGTCCTGAATTTGACCTGGCCCTGTTGGGGCAGAACTTACTGGGTCTGGGCAGATCTCATCTCCATGAGAACCAGCCTCGATGCCCGAGGGATGTAAAGTTCTTCCTCCCTCGCCATCTCATTGGCCATGCATTCTGCCATTGCCTTGCTCACTAGCGCATGGCACTGCATTATCATCGAGAGATTACTGTCTTTGCTCCTGTTATTAAAATCTATTTTCTTCATCCCTGAACCTATGGGCGGCACGGTGGCACAGTGGTTAGCACTGCTGCCTCACAGCGCCTGAGACCTGGGTTCATTTCCCGACTTAGGTGACTGACTGTGTGGAGTTTGCACGTTCTCCCCGTGTCTGCGTGGGTTTCCTCCGGGTGCTCCGGTTTCCTCCCACAGTCCAAAGATGTGCGGGTCAGGTCAATTGGCCATGCTAAATTGCCTGTAGTGTTAGGTAAGGGGTATATGTAGGGGTATGGGTGGGTTGCGCTTCGGCGGGTCGGTGTGGACTTATTGGGCCGAAGGGCCTGTTTCCACACTGTAAGGAATCTAATCTAATCTAATCTCTAGGACCTCATCCCACTTTCTGCCTAATCATTGGTATTGACATGGATCATGCAAACAGTTTGCCTTCCTCTTCCAGAAGGTTCTAACAGTTGCACACTGACCTCCCTGACCCTGGCACCATTGAGGCATCCTGTCCAAGGGTGCACATTTTGCTGTCTATCTCCCCCGTGGCCCCATCTCACTGTGGCAGCTATTGATCGAGAGTTGATGTTGTTACAGGAAGTGACTCCAGGTCATGTGATACCCAGTATGTTGAGCAGTGTGCCCCCAACACAGCGGGGTGCTGGTGTCCCTGCCTCTGGCCTAGAAGGTTTGGGTTGAACTCCCACTTGCTTCAGAGATAAATACAGGTTGATTTAAAATATTTACAATGTCTATAGTTTGGTTCTGTTTACATGTCCATCTCTAAGTAAACTTGCAACACTGACCTTCTCCTCCTGGTGAGGGGAGAACATTTGAACCAGTAACTGCCAGTGAGTGCAGCCCTAAAAGGGATCCATCAGTGTTTGGTTAGAGAGTGACGTATACACATGGGTGGCTACTGGACTATATACCTGCTCCTGCATGGCTGGCTGGTGGCCATCCATTTCCTCCCTGCCTGCACAATCCTGAGTTGCAGGGTAACTGCATCCGTTGTCTGCAGTGTCACGGCATGGACACCCACACTGGGAGGAGACGGTGGGCTGCTGGTGTACAGTGCACCGGACGTACTGAGCTACAGGGAGAGGCTGAACAGGCTGGGGCTGTTTTCCCTGGAGCGTCGGAGGCTGAGGGGTGACCTTAGAGTTTTATAAGATCACGAGGGGCATGGATAGGGTAAATAGGCAAAGTCTTTTCCCTGGGGTGGGGGAGTCCAGAACTAGAGGGGCATAGGTTTAGGGTGAGAGGGGAAAGATATAGAAGAGACCTAAGGGGAAACTTTTTCACACAGAGGGTGGTACGTGTGTGGAATGAGCTGCCAGAGGAAGTGGTGGAAGCTGGTACAATTGCAACATTTAAGAGGCATTTGGATGGGGATATGAATAGGAAGGGTTTGGAGGGAGATGGGCCGGGTGCTGGCAGGTGGGACTAGATTGGGTTGGGATATCTGTTCGGCATGGACGGGTTGGGCCGATGGGTCTGTTTCCGTGCTGTACATCTTTATAACTCTATGATACTGGGACCTTTACTTGGTTCCTTACAGTTCACATTTACGTCACGGTTTCACCGTGTCCTGTGCCCTGGGGTTTTGTGACTGAGATGTTCAGGAACTGGAATCAGCAGGTACAGAGTTCAAATGGAATGAGATTTGATAAAACTGAGAGGATTGGGAGTGGAAGTTGGTGATGGACACATTCAATGAGCGTGATTTTTTTTATTTATTACAAAAATATACTTTGTTCATAGAAATCTTTTGGTATCTGTACAGTTAGTGCTGCCATTCATATGGATGCATTGCATGTCTTTACATGCAGAGGACAGACTGAGTCATTTGTATATATAAGTTGACCATCCAGATGTCTAGCTGAAACATCAGTGGAGCCCAATTCCCACCGCGCCTTGGCGGCAGCTGCCCCAAGCTTCAGCGCGTCCCTCAACACGTCGTCCTGGACCTTGGAATGTGCCAGTCTGCAACACTCAGTCGGGGTCAACTCCTTCAGCTGGAAGATCAACAGGTTTCGGACCACCCAGAGAGCGTCCTTCACCGAGCTGATGATCCTCCAGGCGCAGTTGATGTTCGTCTCGGTGTGCGTCCCGGGGAACAGGCCGTAGAGCACGGAGTCCCGCGTCACGGCGCTGCTCGGGACGAACCTCGACAAACACCACTGCATTCCTCTCCAGACTTCCTCTGCATAGGCACATTCCAGAAGGAGGTGTGTGACAGTCTCTTCCCCCCCCGCAGCCGCTTCGAGGGCAGCGTGCGGTGCGGCTGAGAGTCCGGGCGTGCATAAAGGATCTCACAGGCAGAGCCCTTCTCACCACCAGCCAAGCCCTGTCTTGGTGCTTGTTGGAAAGTTCTGGCGATGAGGCATTCTGCCAAATGGCTTTGACAGTCTGCTCAGGGAACTGCTCGATAGGATCCGCCCTCTCCTTTTCCCGAAGGATCTCAAGGACACTACGTGCTGACCACTTCCTGATGGACTTGTGGTCAAAGGTGTTTTTCTTCATAAACTTCTCCACGAAGGACAGGTGATACGGAACGGTCCAACTACTCGGAGCGTTCCGCGGCAGCGAGGCCAGGCCCATCCTTCGCAACACCGGGGACAGGTAGAACCTCAGTACCAGGGATCCACGCACAGCTTGATGCAGCCACACACAAAGGTGGCGTGATAATTGCTGTTGTTAAACATTGTCACCATTCAACTCGGGGGAATGACTTGCTCTTCACCAAACTCCCCAGGAGATACGCTCAGCTGCAGCTTTTGCTTCACAATTGCCAGCAGTGGCCATAGGTTGGACTCCAATCCAGAAGCGCAGCAGGTCAGGCATAGGTCCGAAACATCAATTCTCCTGCTCCTTGGATGCTGCCTGACCTGCTGCACTTTTTCAGCAACACATTTTTCAGCTCTGATCTCCAGCATCTGCAGTCCTCACTTTCTCCAATCCAGAAGCATAGCTTTGATTGGCAATTCATTTATGAGGATTTCATCGAGAGACTGAAACCTCTGTGATTGATAGAGGTTTCCTGATTGTTTGGTGAACTACTCTGTGATTGATTGGCCCACTCTATGGTGAATTGTTCTGTGATAGATTGGCTGTGACTATCCAGGTCTAATTGGAGTCAAGGTCAGTCAGAGGTCATGATTTGGGTGTTGAACTGGGATGCACAAAGTTAAAAATAACACAACATCAGGTTATAGTCCAACGGTGGCTCAGTGGTTAGCACTGCTGCCTCACAGCGCCAGAGACCCGGGTTCAACTCCTGCCTCAGGCAACTGACTGTGTGGAGTTTGCACGTTCTCCCCGTGTCTGCGTGGGTTTGCTCCGGGTGCTCCGGTTTCCTCCCACAGTCCAAAGATGTGCGGGTCAGGTGAATTGGCCGTGCTAAATTGCCCGTAGTGTTAGGTAAGGGGTAAATGTAGGGGAATGGGTGGGTTGCGCTTTGGCGGGTCGGTGTGGACTTGTTGGGCCGAAGGGCCTGTTTCCACACCGTAAGTAATCTAAACAGGTTTAATTGGAAGTACTAGCTTTCAGAGTGCTGCTCCTTCATCAGGTGATTGTGTCATTCTAAAAGACGAGAGACTTAACAAACAATCCGGGTCTTTTTCAATACATATTTCAATTACATCACACTTTTTGCGATAAATTCTATGTCTTACAATCTTATTCTCCACAACCACCTGATGAAGGAGCGTCGCTCCGAAAGCTAGTGCTTCCAAATAAACCTGTTGGACTATAACCTGGTGTTGTGTGATTTTTAAATCAGAGTTCAGTCAATAAAATGGTGTCAAAGGTCATCTCTCTAGGCAAGAATCTGTTGTATAGTTAGAGCAGAATTTCTCTCACGTGGGAGATCAGCTCGTGAATTTATCGTAAATAGATTTAAATTGATGGTTAGCGAGATAGTGTGTCACCACTTTTTTGTATTTTTAGTTTGTATGCTCAGTGTTATAATGATTCCTGTTGAATTTATCTGTCCCGAGTTAATGATTCTACTTGTTCATCCATTGACTGACTAAACCATAATTAGTCCTCATGATGTGAAGGATGAGTTTGGTGTGTGGTGGGTTTTTAGAGCAGATTGTCAAATAAACAATTGGGTTTAGGCTCTTTTAGATTTAGGATTATGTAATGGGAACAGGTTTATTAACGATCTTGCTGTCAAAGGGCATTTGGGAAATGGTGACGGTAATATGACAGAGCTTGACATGAAGGCGAAATGTGGTCATAGTTCACTCGAAAACTAGTGAGTATGAGTATGTGCGTAACGTTTAGCAAGATGGGATTTTTAAAAGAAGGAACACTTACCACTTTCTCAAATCATAAATCGGATCTTAGTCCTTGTACCATCACCTATTGGACACAATTTATTTTATCTTGGTCTGTTATAATCTTATACAACTCTGTCACAGTGACTCTCGACTTGTCATTTCTGCGAATCAATCATTTGAGAACATTTTCTTTAGATTTTAGATTACTTACAGTGTGAAAGTCCACACTGACCCGCCGAAGCGCAACCCACCCATACCCCTACATTTACCCCTTACCTAACACTACGGGCAATTTAGCATGGCCAATTCACCTGACCCGCACATCTTTGGCCTGTGGGAGGAAACCGGAGCACCCGGAGGAAACCCACACAGACACGGGGAGAACGTGCAAACTCCACACAGTCAGTCGCCTGAGTCGGGAATTGAACCTAGGTCTCTGGCACTGTGAGGCAGCAGTGCTAACCACTGTGCCACCATTCGGCCCTATGGGAATGTTGCTGAACAAAGAAACCTTGCGTCGCAGGCCCACAATTCCTTGAAAGTGGAGTCACGGGTAGGCAGGGTAGTGAGGAAAGTGGTTTGGAATGCTTCCCTTTATTGGTCAGTATATTGGCTGTAGGAATTGGGATGTTGTGTTGTGACTGCACAGCACATTGGTTAGGCCACTTTTGGAATACTGTGTTTAGTTCTGGTCTCCTTCCGATCGGAAAGATGTTGTGAAACTTGAAAGGGTTTAGAGAAGCTTTTCATGGATGTTGCCAGGGTTGGAGGATCTGAGCTACAGGGAGAGGCTGAACAGGCTGGGGCTGTTTTCCCTGGAGCATTGGAGGCTGAGGGGTGACCTTATAGAGGTTTACAAAATTATGAGGGGCATGGATAGGATAAATAGACACAGTCTTTTCCCAGGAGTGGAGGAGTTCAGAAATAGAGGGCATAGGTTTAAGGTGAGAGGGGAAAGATTTAAAAGGGACCTAAGGGGCAACGTTTTCACACAGAGAGTGGTGAGTGTATGGAATGAGCTGCTAGAGAAAGTGATGGAGGCTGGTACAATTGTAACATTTCAAAGGCATTTGGGTGGGTGCATGAATAGAAACAGTTTCGAGGGATATGGGCCAAATGGTGGCAAATGGAACTAGATTAATTTAGAATATCTGGTCAGCATGGACTAGTTGGATTGAAGGGTTTGATTCCATGCGATACATCTCTATGACTCTATCTACAAACACCTATAGTCCCCTAAGACACAAAAACAGAACAGCAAAAATGAATCAACTGTGACTAACAAACAACGTTAAAGATTGCATCAGATTAAAGGAAACGGCTTATAAAGTTGCCAGGAAAATATGTGAGCCTCAGGATTGGTAGCAATTTAGATCTAGTAAAGAATGACCAAGGAACTAACTAAGAACATACAGACAGAACATGAACACAAACTGAAGAACGTAAGGGTGTGCTGTCAATGTTTCTAAAAAGAAAAACAATAATTGGAGAAATTTGAGTCCACTACAGGTGCAGACAAGAATTAATAATAGAGATCAGGAAAATGGTAGAGAAACGAAATAATTATTTTATGTCTGTTGTTGTGGAGGGAGATATGGAAAACCTCTGAAAGGAGCCAGGAGATTTGTGAAAATGAAAACTTAAATGAATTAGCATTAATAAGGGGATAGTATTTGAAATACAAACTGGTTTGAAGGTTGATAAATCTCCTGGACCAGAAAAGTTAGATTTCAGAATATGAAGGAGGTGATTTTACAGATAGTGGGTGCTTTGCTGGATGGGTGTTTCCACAATTCTGGAAAGGTTCCTGCAGATTGGCTCGTAGTAAAAGTAATCTTACTGTTTAAGAAGGAAGGAAGTGGAAAACTACAGAACTGTAAGTTTGTGATCAGTCACAGAGAACATGTTAGAATCGATTACAATGGGTGAGTATAACTCGAATTAACTGAGAAAATAATGACTTATGAAAGAGAAATGGTGCTTGATAAACTTGTTGGACTTTTTTGAGGATATTACTTGGAACGTAGACAAAGGAGAACTTGTGGATGTGGTATTTTTGGATTTTCAGAAGATATCTAATATAATCACAGACAACTAATTACCATATAAAATAAGAGCATGTGGTTTTGAGGGTGGTATGTACCATACCACATCAGTATGGATTGAGAATGGGTTAATGGACAATAGCAGAGAGTTGGAATAAATAGGTTATTGTCAGGTCGGCAGGCTGTAATCAGCAGGGTACCACAAGTCGGGAGCAGGTTCATAGTTTTTTGAAGGTGGAGTCACAGGTGGACAGAATAGTGAACAAGGCATTTGATATACTTGCCTTTCTTGGTCAGAGTATTGCGTTCTGGAGTTGGGAGGTCGTGTTGCAACTGTACAGGACATTGGTGAGGCCAATTTTGGAATATTGCATGCAATTCTGGTCTCCTTACTATCTGAAAGACCTTGTGAAACTTGAAAGGGTTCAGAAAAGTTTTACAAGGATGTTGGAGGATTTGAGCTTTCCGGAGAGGTGGGGGTTGTTTTCCCTGGAGCGTCGGAGGCTGAGGGGTGACCTTATATAGAGGTTTATAAAATCATGAGGGGCATGGGTAGGATAAATAGACAAGGTCTTTTCTCTGGGATGGGGGAGTTCAGAACTAGAGGGCATAGGTTTAAGGTGAGAGGGTAAACATTTAAAAAGGACTAGGGGACTACTTTTTCACACAGAGGGTGGTGCGTGTATGGAATGAGCTGCCAGAGGAAATGTTGGAGGCTGGTACAATTGCAGCATTTAAAAGGCATCTGGACGGGTATATGAATCGGAAGGTTTTGGAGGGATATGGACCAGATGGTGGCAGGTGGGACTAGATTGGGTTGGGAAATATGGACGGGTTGGACTGAAGGGTCTGTTTCCGTGTTGTACATCTCTATGATTCTTAAACATCAGTGCTTGGATCCGATTTGAAGGTTAGCAGTTCATTTTTCCTTTCCAGTTGCTATAAGCTGTGATTTTTAGTCAAAGAACGGCCTTTATAAGAATGACCAAGTCACCACATGTCTCCTGCAAACAGGTGAAAGGATCTGGAGAAGAAGATGAAGCAGCAGCATTCTAGTCAGCACAAGAGTCATCTCAGCAAACCCTATGGACAGGGGCCACCGAACTGTTGACTGTTCATCTTTGTTTATCTGTCGTTAGAATCTATTTGTAATGAATAGTTTTTTTGTGAATGATAGTAACCTGGCTCATGCTATCTGTCCATCAGGGTCTGAACGACAGGGAAATTCAGCGATTCTGTGTACTTGATAAATCCTTTAAGTTTTGTGATGACTCTGGGAAGAGCGGGGCTCAACTTCCAGTCTGCTTTCCCAGGAAGGTGTAACAATTTGGTAAGAATATCTATTCAGGTCACTGTTATAAACAGTTCCAGAGTGGTGTGGGTAGATTTCAGGATATGCTGGGTGCTGCAATCCATGTGCCTCACCATCTCTTTCCAAGACAGTGGGTGGAAAAGGATGCACTCCAGATCGTCAGGGACACAAGGTTTGATTACAGGAGTAGCCAGAGACTGTAGCCGAGAGCTGATCTATTGACTCCAAACTGGAACCTCCCATTGCACTGTGAGATTAAGATACTGTACCAGACATGAATGACATTCAGTAACTGTGGGAATGTCCTTCAAATGTTTCTCATTGTTCAGTGGGAGACTGGCGCCTGAGTCCAGATGATGATTATAAAATCAACAGGCTCCAGCCTGATTGTGGTAGCTATTATCTCAGGTTTTTTTTAAATCAGTCAGCATCAGCTCACACCGACGGCCACAGGAAGGAAAGCTTTGTCAACTTTGCAATGTCTCCAAAGGTTCGTTCCATCCTTTCAAAGAAATGTTGTCCTTCTCGGATACTGACTTCCTGCAACCGCCAGTTAGACATCTGCTCAACAGAGTCAGAGGAACTTAAGAGTGCGAGGGGAGGCCATTCAGCCCATTGCTACCCTGCTTGTTTTTTGGTTCATCAGTGCTTTGTTTGGTCTCTGTAATAGTGTCATTGCTAAGAAGATGTGTGAAACGGTCAGACTACCCACCCTCCATATTATGTACATGAGTGTCGCCTGCCTGTAAAAATACAATGATTTCACAGAATCCCTACGGTGTAGAAGCAAGCCATTGAGTCCACCCTGACCCTCTGAATAGCATCCCACCCCAACCAACTCCAACCCTATCCCCGTAACCCTGCATATCCCTGAACATTATGGGCAATTTAGCATGGCTAATCCACCCTAACCTGCATATCCGTGGACACTATGGGCAATTTAGCATGGCTAATCCACCCTAACCTGCACATCCCTCAATTCTATGGGAAAGTTTAGCATGGCTAATCCACCCTAACCTACACATCCCTGAACATTATGGGCAATTTAGCATGGCTAATCCACCCTAACCTGCACATCCCTGAACTCTATGGGAAGATTTAGCGTGGCTAATCCACCCTAACCTACACATCCGTGGACACTATGGGCAATTTAGCATGGCTAATTCTCCCTAATCTACACATCCCTGAACTCTATGGGAAAATTTAGCATGGCTAATCCACCCTAACCTGCATAACCATGGACACAATGGGCAATTTTCCACCCTAACCTACAGATCTGTGGGAGGAAATCAAAGGCAGTGGTGGAGGCTGGTACAATCACAACATTTAAAAGGCATCTAGATGGGGAGATTGTGCAAACTCCACACAGACAGTCACCCAAGGCTGGAATTGAACCTGGGACCCTGGTGCTGTGAAGCAGCAGTGCTAACCACTGAGCCACCGTGCTGCCCATAATGTGAATTGAATAGTCTGTCACATATATTCAATGTAAAATACAGTGAAAAGAATGTATCATCACTGTGCGTAGGCACCATTCACAGCAAGTCAGAGAAAGTGAGGACTGCAGATGCTGGAGATAATAGTCAAGATTAGAGTGGTGCTGGAAAAGCACAGCAGGTCAGGCAGCATCCGAGGAGCAGGAGAATTGATGTTTCAGGCAAGAGCTCTTCATCAGGAATCTGACTGGAACAGGCTCAGATATCTGTGAGAGGCCACTGCAAAGCAGAGGATGTGCTGCTGAAAGGCATTCTGAAGCCTGAGCTGCTTTTACAGCTCCACACTGTTGCAGATTGTGGAAAGCAAACACTTTAGGTGGAGGACATGGTATCACTTAATGCCACCTTTAAAAGCTGTCAGCTTGTGGTAACTTGAGAGGATTTCAGGAAGAGCATGATGGGCTAAATGTACTGATGGCTGATAAAGGTGAGCACTGCTTCAGTGTGAGAGTAAGGGGGCAGGGAAGGGGCAGACATTGTCGTGTTGTTACTGGGTTAGTAATTCAGATAATGTTCTGGGGACACTGGCTTGATTGCGCATTTTGGAGCTGGTGGAAATTAAATAAAACCTATAAATGCCTAGCCATACGGGCTATTAACGTCCAGGTAGGGGGCTATGGAGGGGCTCAGAGCTGCCCATTGTCTGCCCCTCTTCCCCAGTTATGTTTGTGCCCAGATTGTCATTGGAGAGAGAGCATGCAGTGTCCATCAATGCTCTTGATGCCTTTAGACAGGGCACTACAGGGGATAAAGTGTTCTGTTTACCCCTACAACTCCATTTTGATTTAGTCCTTTCCCTCGCACCCTACCTTCCCCTCACTTCTGTTGTCAGTGCACTGCCCTAACACGCTTTGTATGTCATTACTTTTAGTTGGAAACACGGGCTGAGTTAATGGCAGTAGAATAATGCTCAGAAGTGTGGAACAGCATCTCTGGATAGCGAAAATAATAAAAGCTCGTAATCGAGAAAAAACAATTGAAGTCTCGAATGACCTTTATGGAAGGAAAATGCCATCCTTACCTGGTCTAGTCTCGATGTGACTCTTAACTGCTCTCTGAAATGGTCCAGAGAGCCAATCAGTTCAAGGCCATTAGGGATCAGCAGCAAACGTTGGCCCTGCCATCTCTCCCAGGGACGAAATAATAAAAGAACCATGAAGTGATCAGGGAACATCCCCACGTCTGGTATTATGATGGAGGGAAGGTCATTGATGAAGCAGCTGAAGATGGTTGAGCCTAGGACACTCCCCTGAGGAACTCCTGCAGAGATGTCCTGCAGCTGAGATGACTGACCTCCAACAACCACGACCACCTTCTTGACATAAGTTGGGAAGATGTGTTGGATAGGCTATTAAGGTGGACAAATCCCCAGATCGGATGGGATCTATCCCAGGTTGCTGAGGGAGACGAGAGAGGAAATAGCTGGGGCCCTGACAAATATCTTTGTAGCATCCTTAAACACAGCTGAGGTGCTGGAGGACTGGAGGGTTGCTCATGTTGTCCCCCTGTACAAGAGGGGTAGTAGGGATATTCCGGGTAACTACAGACCAGCGAGCCTGACGTCAGTGGTGGGAAAGTTGCTGGAGAAGGTACTGAGGGATAGGATCTATTTTTATTTCGAAAAGAATGGACTTATCAGTGCGGGAGAGATCATGCCTTACCAACTTAATAGAGTTCTTTGAGGAAGTGACCAAGTTGATAGATGAAGGAAGGGCTGTTGATATCATATACCTGGACTTTAGTAAGGCATTTGATAAGGTTCCCCATGGTAAACTAATGGAGAAAGTGAAGTCACATGGTGTGCAGGGTGTCCTAGCTGGGTGGATAAAGAACTGGTTGAGCAACAGGAGACAGAGAGTAGTAGTTGAAGGGAGTTTCTCGAAATGGAGAAAGGTGACCAGTGGTGTTCCACAGGGATCAGTGCTGGGGCCTCTGTTGTTTGTGATATACATAAATGATCTGGAAGAGGGCACTGTTGGTATGATCAGCAAGTTTGCAGATGACACGAAGATTGGTGGAGTAGCAGAAAGCATAAGGGACTGTCAGAGAATACAGGAGGAGATAGATAGACTGGAGAGTTGGGTGGAAAAGTGGCAGATGGCTTTCAATCCAGACAAATGTGAGGTGATGCATTTAGGCAAGTCTAATTCTAGAGCGAATTATACAATGAATGGAAGAGCCTTGGGAAAAGTTGATGGGCAGAGAGATCTGGGAGTGCAGGTCCATTGTACACTGAAGGTTGCTGCACAGGTGGATAGAGTGGTCAAGAAGACATATAGGTAGAAATAATGACTGCAGATGCTGGAAACCAGAGTCTGGCTCAGTGGTGCTGGAAGAGCACAGCAGGTCAGGCAGCATCCAAGGAGCAGGAAAATCGATGTTTCGGGCAAAAGCCCTTCATCAGGAATAAAGGCAGTGAGCCTGAAGGGTGGAGAGATAAGCTAGAGGAGGGTGGGGGGTGGGGAGAGAGTAGCATAGAGTACAATAGGTGAGTGGGGGAGGGGATGAAGGTAATAGGTCGAGAGGAGGGTGGAGTGGATAGGTGGAAAAGAAGATGGGCAGGTAGGACAAGTCATGGGGACAGTGCTGAGCTGGAAGTTTGGAACTAGGGTGAGGTGGGGGAAGGGGAAATGAGGAAACTGTTGAAGTCCACATTGATGCCCTGGGGTTGAAGTGTTCCGAGGCGGAAGATGAGGCGTTCTTCCTCCAGGCGTCTGGTGGTGAGGGAGCGGCGGTGAAGGTGGCCCAGGACCTCCATGTCCTCGGCAGAGTGGGAGGGGGAGTTGAAATGTTGGTCCACAGGGTAGTGTGGTTGATTGGTGCGGGTGTCCCGGAGATGTCCCCTAAAGCGCTCTGCTAGGAGGCGCCCAGTCTCCCCAATGTAGAGGAGATCGCATCGGGAGCAATGGATACAATAAATGATATTAGTGGATGTGCAGGTAAAACTTTGATGGATGTGGAAGGCTCCTTTAGGGCCTTGGATAGAGGTGAGGGAGGAGGTGTGGGCACAGGTTTTACAGTTCCTGCGGTGGCAGGGGAAAGTGCCAGGATGGGAGGGTGGGTCGTAGGGGGGTGTGGACCTGACCAAGTAGTCACGGAGGGAACGGTCTTTGCGGAAGGTGGAAAGGGATACGGAGGGAAATATATCCCTGGTGGTGGGGTCTGTTTGGAGGTGGCGGAAATGTCGGCGGATGATTTGGTTTATGAGAAGGTTGTTAGGGTGGAAGGTGAGCACCAGGGGCGTTCTGTCCTTGTTACGGTTGGAGGGGTGGGGTGTGAGGGCGGAGGTGTGGAATGTGGACGAGATGCGTTGGAGGGCATCTTTAACCACGTGGGAAGGGAAATTGTGGTCTCTAAAGAAGGAGGCCATCTGGTGTGTTCTGTGGTGGAACTGGTCCTCCTGGGAGCAGATACAGCGGAGGTGGAGGAATGGGGAATACGGGATGGCATTTTTGCAAGAGATAGGGTGGGAAGAGGTGTAATCCAGGTAGCTGTGGGAGTTGGTGGGTTTGTAAAAAATGTCAGTATCACGTCGGTCGTCATTAATGGAGATGGAGAGGTCCAGGAAGGGGAGGGAGGTGTCAGAGATGGTCCAAGTAAATTTAAGGTCAGGGTGGAATGTGTTGGTGAAGTTGATGAATTGTTCAACCTCCTCGCGGGAGCACGAGGTGGCGCCAATGCAGTCATCAATGTAGCGGAGGAAGAGGTGGGGAGTGGTGCCAGTGTAATTACGGAAGATAAACTGTTCTACATAGCCAACAAAGAGACAGGCATAGCTGGGGCCCATACGGGTGCCCAGGGCTACCCCTTTGGTCTGGAGGAAGTGGGAGGATTCAAAGGAGAAATTGTTAAGGGTGAGGACCAGTTCGGCCAAACGAATGAGAGTGTCGGTGGAAGGGTACTGTTGGAGATGTCTGGAGAGGAAAATACGGAGGACTTGGAGGCTCTGGTCATGGCGGATGGAGGTGTAGAGTGATTGGATATCCATGGTGAAGATGAGGCGTTGGGGGCCGGGGAAACGGAAGTCCTGGAGGAGGTGGAGGGCGTGGGTGGTGTCTCGAACGTATGTGGGGAGTTCCTGGACTGGGGGGATAGGACGGTGTCGAGGTAGGTAGAGATGAGTTCAGTGGGGCAGGAGCATGCTGAGACAATGGGTCGGCCAGGGTGGTCAGGCTTGTGGATCTTGGGAAGGAGGTAGAACCAGGCAGTGTGGGGTTCCCGGACTATGAGGTTGGAAGCTGTGGGTGGGAGATCTCCTGAGGTGATGAGGTTCTGTATGGTCTGGGAGATGATGGTTTGGTGATGGGGGGGTGGGGTCATGGTCGAGGGGGCAGTAGGAAGAGGTGTCCTCGAGTTGGCGTTTGGCTTCAGCAGTGTAGAGGTCAGTGTGCCAGATTACTACTGCGCCCCCTTTATCTGCTGGCTTAATGGTAAGGTTGGGATTGGAGCAGAGGGATTGGAGGGCTGCGCGTTGTGAGGGTGAGAGGTTAGATTGGGGGAGGGGGGTAGACAGGTTGAGGCAGTTAATGTCCCGGCGGTAGTTGGAAATGAAGAGGTCGAGGGCAGGTAATAGGCCAGCGCAGGGTGTCCAGGTGGATGCAGTGTGTTGGAGGTGGGTGAAGGGGTCCTCAGAAGGTGGGCGGGAATCCTGATTGTAAACGTAAGCTTGGAGGTGGAGGCGACAGAAGAATTGTTCGACGTCACGGTGTGTATTAAATTCATTGATGTGTGGACGGAGGGGGATGAAGGTGAGTCCTTTGCTGAGGACTGATCGTTCGTCCTCAGTGAGGGGGAGGTCTGGAGGGATGGTGAAAACTCGGCAGGGCGGAGGTGGTGGTGACAAGGCAGTAGGGGAGGCATCAGCGATGATGTGAGGGGCGGACGTGATGTCACGTGTGATGCGTGAGGAATTGTGAGGGCCGGAAGTGGCTGTGGGAGTGGCCATGATGAGGGCAGAAGTGACATCATCAATCAGCGTGGGGGTGGTCGATGCATCAGCCACATGGCTAATGACGATTCCGAGGCCCGGGGAAACTTCTGGAATGTTTGAGGAGTGCTGGTTATGGAGGTGGGTGGATAAAAGTTTGTTTTACTTACAGTTTTTGAGATGGAATTGAAATACGGTTTGTTGAGAGTATGAATTCTCCTGAGGATATAGTACAGAGTGGGTCCTTTGCAATTCAGAGAGAGTATGGCCCTCAGCTGAGTTCACCCAGCCTGGTATCACTGAGGTTTGTGTAGATTCACCCAGCCTGGTATCACTGAGGTTAGTATAGGTTCACCCAACCGAGTATCACTGTGGTTAGTGTAGGTTCACCCAGCCTGGTATCACTGTGGTTAATGTAGATTCACCCAGCCTGGTATCACTTTGATTAGTGTAGATTCACCCAGCCTGGTATCAGTGAGGTTAGAGTAGGTTCACCCAGCCTGGTATCAGTGAGGTTAGAGTAGGTTCACCCAGCCTGGTATCACTTTGATTAGTGTAGGTTCACCCAGCCTGGTATCACTGTGGTTAGTGTAAATTCATCCAGCCTGGTATCATTGTGGTTAGTGTAGATTCACCCAGCCTGGGATCAGTGAGGTTAGTGTAGATTCACCCAGCCTGGTATCACTGTGGTTAGTGTAGATTCACCCAGCCTGGGATCAGTGAGGTTAGTGTAGGTTCACCCAGCCTGGTATCACTGTGGTTAGTGTAGGTTCACCCAGCCTGGGATCACTGAGGTTAGTGTAGATTCACTCAGCCTGGTATCACTGTGGTTAGTGTAGTTTCACCCAGCCTGGAATCACTGTGGTTAGTGTAGGTACACCCAGCCTGGTATCACTGAGGATAGTGTCGATTCACTCAGCCTTTTATCACTGATGTTAGTGTAGATTCACCCAGTCTGGGATCACTGTGGTTAGTGCAAGTTCACCCAGCCTGGTATCATTGTGGTTAGTGTAGATTCACCCAGCCTGGGATCAGTGAGGTTAGTGTAGGTTCACCCAGCCTGGTATCACTGATGGTATTGTAGGTTCACCCAGCCTGGTATCACTTTGGTTAGTGTATGTTCACCCAGCCTGGTATCACTGTGGTTAGTATAGATTCACCCAGCCTAGTATCACTGAGGTTAGTGTAGGTTCACCCAGCCTGGTAACACTGAGGTTAGTGTAGATTCACCCAGCCTGGTATCACTGTGGTTACTGTCGGTTTACCAAGCCTGGTATCACTGAGGTTCGTGTAGATTCACCCAGCCTGGTATCACTGTGGTTAGTGTACATTCACCCAGCCTGGTATCACTGAGGTTAGTGAGATTCACTCAGCTTGGTATCACTGTGGTTGGGGGAGGTTCACCCAGCCTGGGATCACTGAGGTTAGTGTAGGTTCACCCAGCCTGGTATCACTTTGATTAGTGTAGATTCACCCAGCCTGGTATCACTGAGGTTAGTGTAGGTTCACCCAGCCTGGTCTCAGTGAGGTTAGTGTCGGTTCACCCAGCCTGGTATCACTGTGGTTAGTGTAGATTCACCCAGCCTGGGATCAGTGAGTTTAGTGTAGGTTCACCCAACCTGGTATCACTGTGGTTAATGTAGATACACCCAGCTTGGTATCACTTTGATTAGTGTAGATTCACCCAGCCTGGTATCACAGTGGTTAGTGTAGGTTCACCCAGCCTGGTATCACTGAGGTTAGTGTAGATTCACCCAGCCTGGTATCACTGATGTTAGTGTAGATTCACACAGCCTGGGATCACTGTGGTTAATGTAGTTTCACCCAGCCTGGTATCACTGTGGTTCGTGTAGGTTCACCCAGCCTGGTATCACTGTGGTTAGTGTTGGTTCACCCAACCTGGGATCACTGTGGTTAGTGTAGGTTCACCCAGCCTGTTATCACTGATGTTACTGTCGGTTCACCCAGCCTGGTTTCACTGAGGTTAATGTAGATTCACCCAGCCTTGTATCACTGAGGTTTGTGTAGGTTCACCCAGCCCGGTATCACTGTGGTTAGTGTAGGTTCACCCAGCCTGGTATCACTGTGGTTAATGTAGATTCACCCAGCTTGGTATCACTTTGATTAGTTTAGATTCACCCAGCCTGGTATCACTTTGATTAGTGTAGATTAACACAGCCTGGTAACACTGTGGTTAGTGTAGATTCACCCAGCCTGGGATCACTGAGGTTAGTGTAGGTTCACCCAGCCTGGTATCACTGTGGTTAGTGTAGGTTCACCCAGCCTGGGATCAGTGAGGTTAGTGTAGGTTCACCCAGCCTGGTATCACTGAGGTTAATGTAGATTCCCCCAGCCTGGTATCACTTTGATTAGTGTAGATTCACACAGCCTGGTATCACTGTGGTTAGTGTAGATTCACCCAGCCTGGGATCACTGAGGTTAGTGTAGATTCACTCAGCCTGGTATCACTTTGATTAGTGTAGGTTCACCCAGCCTGGTATCACTGAGGTTAGTGAGATTCACTCAGCCAGGTATCACTGTGGTTGGGGGAGGTTCACCCAGCCTGGGATCACTGAGGTTAGTGTAGGTTCACCCAGCCTGGTATCACTGAGGTTAGTGAAGGTTCACCCAGCCTGGTATCACTTTGATTAGTGTAGATTCACCCAGCCTGGTATCACTGAGGTGAGTGTAGGTTCACCCAGCCTGGTATCAGTGAGGTTAGTGTAGGTTCACCCAGCCTGCTATCACTTTGATTAGTGTAGGTTCACCCAGCCTGGTATCACTGTGGTTAGTGTAAATTCATCCAGCCTGGTATCACTGTGGTTAGTGTAGGTTCACCCAGCCTGGTATGACTGATGGTAGTGTAGGTTCACCCAGCCTGGTATCACTTTGGTTAGTGTAGGTTCACCCAGCCTGGTATCACTGTGGTTAGTGTAGATTCACCCAGCCTGGTATCACTGAGGTTAGTGTAGATTCACCCAGCCTGGTATCACTGTGGTTACTGTCGGTTTACCAAGCCTGGTATCACTTTGATTAGTGTAGATTCACCCAGCCTGGTATCACTGAGGTGAGTGTAGGTTCACCCAACCTGGTATCACTGATGTTAGTGTAGGTTCACCCAGCCTGGTATCACTGTGGTTAGTGTAGATTCACCCAGGCTGGTATCGCTGTGGTTAGTGTAGGTTCACCCAGCCTGGGATCAGTGAGGTTAGTGTAGGTTCACCCAGCCTGGTATCACTGTGGTTAGTGTAGATTCACCCAGCCTGGGATCAGTGAGGTTAGTGTAGGTTCACCCAGCCTGGTATCACTGAGGTTAATGTAGATTCACCCAGCCTGGTATCACTGTGGTTAGTGTAGATTCATGCAGCCTGGTATCACTGTCGTTAGTGTAGTTTCACCCAGCCTGGTATCACTGTGGTTAGTGTAGGTTCACCCAGCCTGGTATCACTGTGGTTAGTGTAGATTCACCCAGGCTGGTATCGCTGTGGTTAGTATAGGTTCACCCAGCCTGGGATCAGTGAGGTTCGTGTAGATTCACCCAGCCTGGTATCACTGTCGTTAGTGTACATTCACCCAGCCTGGTATCACTGAGGTTAGTGAGATTCACTCAGCTTGGTATCACTGGGGTTGGGGGAGGTTCACCCAGCCTGGGATCACTGAGGTTAGTGTAGGTTCACCCAGCCTGGTATCACTTTGATTAGTGTAGATTCACCCAGCCTGGCATCACTGAGGTTAGTGTAGGTTCACCCAGCCTGGTATCAGTGAGGTTAGTGTCGGTTCACCCAGCCTGGTATCACTGTGGTTAGTGTAGATTCACCCAGCCTGGGATCATGGAGTTTAGTGTAGGTTCACCCAACCTGGT
Source organism: Hemiscyllium ocellatum (assembly GCF_020745735.1). Classification (NCBI taxonomy): domain Eukaryota; kingdom Metazoa; phylum Chordata; class Chondrichthyes; order Orectolobiformes; family Hemiscylliidae; genus Hemiscyllium; species Hemiscyllium ocellatum. Next base: position 27,215,415 of record NC_083433.1, on the reverse strand, counting down.
ATCACTGTGGTTAATGTAGATACACCCAGCTTGGTATCACTTTGATTAGTGTAGATTCACCCAGCCTGGTATGACTGTGGTTAGTGTAGATTCACCCAGCCCGGTATCACTGTGGTTAGTGTAGATTCACCCAGCCTGGGATCAGTGAGGTTAGTGTAGGTTCACCCAGCCTGGTATCACTGAGGTTAGTGTAGATTCACTCAGCCTGGTATCACTGTGGTTAGTGTAGTTTCACCCAGCCTGGAATCACTGTGGTTAGTGTAGGTACACCCAGCCTGGTATCACTGAGGATAGTGTCGATTCACTCAGCCTTTTATCACTGATGTTAGTGTAGATTCACCCAGTCTGGGATCACTGTGGTTAGTGCAAGTTCACCCAGCCTGGTATCATTGTGGTTAGTGTAGATTCACCCAGCCTGGGATCAGTGAGGTTAGTGTAGGTTCACCCAGCCTGGTATCACTGATGGTATTGTAGGTTCACCCAGCCTGGTATCACTTTGGTTAGTGTATGTTCACCCAGCCTGGTATCACTGTGGTTAGTATAGATTCACCCAGCCTAGTATCACTGAGGTTAGTGTAGGTTCACCCAGCCTGGTAACACTGAGGTTAGTGTAGATTCACCCAGCCTGGTATCACTGTGGTTACTGTCGGTTTACCAAGCCTGGTATCACTGAGGTTCGTGTAGATTCACCCAGCCTGGTATCACTGTCGTTAGTGTACATTCACCCAGCCTGGTATCACTGAGGTTAGTGAGATTCACTCAGCTTGGTATCACTGTGGTTGGGGGAGGTTCACCCAGCCTGGGATCACTGAGGTTAGTGTAGGTTCACCCAGCCTGGTATCACTTTGATTAGTGTAGATTCACCCAGCCTGGTATCACTGAGGTTAGTGTAGGTTCACCCAGCCTGGTATCAGTGAGGTTAGTGTCGGTTCACCCAGCCTGGTATCACTGTGGTTAGTGTAGGTTCACCCAGCTTGGTATCACTTTGATTAGTGTAGATTCACCCAGCCTGGTATCACAGTGGTTCGTGTAGGTTCACCCAGCCTGGTATCACTGAGGTTAGTGTAGATTCACCCAGCCTGGTATCACTGATGTTAGTGTAGATTCACACAGCCTGGGATCACTGTGGTTAATGTAGTTTCACCCAGCCTGGTATCACTGTGGTTCGTGTAGGTTCACCCAGCCTGGTATCACTGTGGTTAGTGTTGGTTCACCCAACCTGGGATCACTGTGGTTAGTGTAGGTTCACCCAGCCTGGTATCACTGATGTTACTGTCGGTTCACCCAGCCTGGTTTCACTGAGGTTAATGTAGATTCACCCAGCCTTGTATCACTGAGGTTTGTGTAGGTTCACCCAGCCCGGTATCACTGTGGTTAGTGTAGGTTCACCCAGCCTGGTATCACTGTGGTTAATGTAGATTCACCCAGCTTGGTATCACTTTGATTAGTTTAGATTCACCCAGCCTGGTATCACTTTGATTAGTGTAGATTAACACAGCCTGGTAACACTGTGGTTAGTGTAGATTCACCCAGCCTGGGATCACTGAGGTTAGTGTAGGTTCACCCAGCCTGGTATCACTGTGGTTAGTGTAGGTTCACCCAGCCTGGGATCAGTGAGGTTAGTGTAGGTTCACCCAGCCTGGTATCACTGAGGTTAATGTAGATTCCCCCAGCCTGGTATCACTTTGATTAGTGTAGATTCACACAGCCTGGTATCACTGTGGTTAGTGTAGATTCACCCAGCCTGGGATCACTGAGGTTAGTGTAGATTCACTCAGCCTGGTATCACTTTGATTAGTGTAGGTTCACCCAGCCTGGTATCACTCAGGTTAGTGAGGTTCATCCAGCCTGGGATCACTGTGGTTAGTGTAGGTTCACCCAGCCTGGTATCACTGAGGTTAGTGAGATTCACTCAGCCAGGTATCACTGTGGTTGGGGGAGGTTCACCCAGCCTGGGATCACTGAGGTTAGTGTAGGTTCACCCAGCCTGGTATCACTGAGGTTAGTGAAGGTTCACCCAGCCTGGTATCACTTTGATTAGTGTAGATTCACCCAGCCTGGTATCACTGAGGTGAGTGTAGGTTCACCCAGCCTGGTAGCAGTGAGGTTAGTGTAGGTTCACCCAGCCTGCTATCACTTTGATTAGTGTAGGTTCACCCAGCCTAGTATCACTGTGGTTAGTGTAAATTCATCCAGCCTGGTATCACTGTGGTTAGTGTAGGTTCACCCAGCCTGGTATGACTGATGGTAGTGTAGGTTCACCCAGCCTGGTATCACTTTGGTTAGTGTAGGTTCACCCAGCCTGGTATCACTGTGGTTAGTGTAGATTCACCCAGCCTGGTATCACTGAGGTTAGTGTAGGTTCACCCAGCCTGGTATCCCTGAGGTTAGTGTAGATTCACCCAGCCTGGTATCACTGTGGTTACTGTCGGTTTACCAAGCCTGGTATCACTTTGATTAGTGTAGATTCACCCAGCCTGGTATCACTGAGGTGAGTGTAGGTTCACCCAACCTGGTATCACTGATGTTAGTGTAGGTTCACCCAGCCTGGTATCACTGTGGTTAGTGTAGATTCACCCAGGCTGGTATCGCTGTGGTTAGTGTAGGTTCACCCAGCCTGGGATCAGTGAGGTTAGTGTAGGTTCACCCAGCCTGGTATCACTGTGGTTAGTGTAGATTCACCCAGCCTGGGATCAGTGAGTTTAGTGTAGATTCACCCAGCCTGGTATCACTGTGGTTAATGTAGGTTCACCCAGCCTGGTATCACTGTGGTTAGTGTAGATTCACCCAGCCCGGTATCACTGTGGTTAGTGTAGATTCACCCAGCCTGGGATCAGTGAGGTTAGTGTAGGTTCACCCAGCCTGGTATCACTGTGGTTAGTGTAGGTTCACCCAGCCTGGGATCACTGAGGTTAGTGTAGATTCACTCAGCCTGGTATCACTGTGGTTAGTGTAGTTTCACCCAGCCTGGAATCACTGTGGTTAGTGTAGGTACACCCAGCCTGGTATCACTGAGGATAGTGTCGATTCACTCAGCCTTTTATCACTGATGTTAGTGTAGATTCACCCAGTCTGGGATCACTGTGGTTAGTGCAAGTTCACCCAGCCTGGTATCATTGTGGTTAGTGTAGATTCACCCAGCCTGGGATCAGTGAGGTTAGTGTAGGTTCACCCAGCCTGGTATCACTGAGGTTAATGTAGATTCACCCAGCCTGGTATCACTGTGGTTAGTGTAGAGTCATGCAGCCTGGTATCACTGTCGTTAGTGTAGTTTCACCCAGCCTGGTATCACTGTGGTTAGTGTAGGTTCACCCAGCCTGGTATCACTGTGGTTAGTGTAGATTCACCCAGCCTGGTATCACAGTGGTTAGTGTAGGTTCACCCAGCCTGGTATCACTGAGGTTAGTGTAGATTCACCCAGCCTGGTATCACTGATGTTAGTGTAGATTCACACAGCCTGGGATCACTGTGGTTAATGTAGTTTCACCCAGCCTGGTATCACTGTGGTTCGTGTAGGTTCACCCAGCCTGGTATCACTGTGGTTAGTGTTGGTTCACCCAACCTGGGATCACTGTGGTTAGTGTAGGTTCACCCAGCCTGGTATCACTGATGTTACTGTCGGTTCACCCAGCCTGGTTTCACTGAGGTTAATGTAGATTCACCCAGCCTTGTATCACTGAGGTTTGTGTAGGTTCACCCAGCCCGGTATCACTGTGGTTAGTGAGATTCACTCAGCCTGGTATCACTTTGATTAGTGTAGGTTCACCCAGCCTGGTATCACTCAGGTTAGTGAGGTTCATCCAGCCTGGGATCACTGTGGTTAGTGTAGGTTCACCCAGCCTGGTATCACTGAGGTTAGTGTAGGTTCACCCAGCCTGGTTTCACTGTGGTTAGTGCAGGTTCACCCAGCCTGGTATCACTGTGGTTACTGTAGATTCACCCAGCCTGGTATCACTGTGGTTAGTGTAGATTCACCCAGCCTGGGATCACTGAGGTTAGTGTAGATTCACTCAGCCAGGTATCACTGTGGTTGGGGGAGGTTCACCCAGCCTGGGATCACTGAGGTTAGTGTAGGTTCACCCAGCCTGGTATCACTTTGATTAGTGTAGGTTCACCCAGCCTGGTATCACTGTGGTTAGTGTAAAATCATCCAGCCTGGTATCACTGTGGTTAGTGTAGGTTCACCCAGCCTGGTATGACTGATGGTAGTGTAGGTTCACCCAGCCTGGTATCACTTTGGTTAGTGTAGGTTCACCCAGCCTGGTATCACTGTGGTTAGTGTAGATTCACCCAGCCTGGTATCACTGAGGTTAGTGTAGGTTCACCCAGCCTGGTATCCCTGAGGTTAGTGTAGATTCACCCAGCCTGGTATCACTGTGGTTACTGTCGGTTTACCAAGCCTGGTATCACTGAGGTTAGTGTAGATTCACCCAGCCTGGTATCACTGTCGTTAGTGTAGGTTCACCCAGCCTGGTATCACTGTGGTTAGTGTAGATTCAACCAGCCTGGGATCAGCGAGTTTAGTGTAGGTTCACCCAGCCTGGTATCACTGTGGTTAATGTAGATTCACCCAGCCTGGTATCACTTTGATTAGTGTAGATTCACCCAGCCTGGTATCACTGTGGTTAGTGTCGGTTCACCAAGCCTGGGATCACTGAGGTTAGTGCAGATTCACCCAGCCTGGTATCACTGTGGTTAGTTTAGGTTCATCCAGCCAGGTATCACTGTGATTACTGTCGGTTCACCCAGCCTGGTATCACTGTGGTTAGTGTAGGTTCACCCAGCCTGGTATCACTGTGGTTAGTGTAGATTCACCCAGCCTGGGATCAGTGAGTTTAGTGTAGGTTCACCCAGCCTGGTATCAATGTGGTTAATGTAGATTCACCCAGCTTGGTATCACTTTGATTAGTGTCGATTCACCCAGCCTGGTATCACTGTGGTTAGTGTAGGTTCACCAAGCCTGGGATCACTGAGGTTAGTGTAGATTCACCCAGCCTGGTATCACTGAGGTTAGTGTAGGTTCACCCAGCCTGGTATCACTGAGGTTAGTGTAGATTCACCCCAGCCTGGTATCACTGTGGTTAGTGTAGGTTCACCCAGCCTGGGATCACTGATGTTTGTGTAGATTCACCCAGCCTGGTATCACTGAGGTTAATGTAGATTCACCCACCCTGGTATCACTGTGGTTAGTGTAGATTCACCCAGCCTGGTATCAGTGAGGTTAGTGTATGTTCACCCAGCCTGGTATCACTGTGGTCAGTGTAGATTCACCCAGCCTGGTATCACTGTGGTTAATGTAGATTCACCCAGCCTGGTATCAGTGAGGTTAGTGTATGTTCACCCAGCCTGGTATCACTGTGGTTAGTGTAGGTTCACCCAGCCTGGTATCAGTGAGGTTAGTGTAGATTCACCCAGCCTGGGATCACTGTGGTTAGTGTAGATTCACCCAGCCTGGTATCACTGTGGTTAGTGTAGATTCACCCAGTCTGGTATCACTGAGGTTAGTGTAGGTTCACCCAGCCTGGTATCACTGAGGTTAGTGTAGATTCACCCAGCCTGGTATCAGTGAGGTTAGTGTAGGTTCACCCAGCCTGGTATCACTGTGGTTAGTGTAGATTCACCCCAGCCTGGTATCACTGTGGTTAATGTAGATTCACCCAGCCGGGTATCACTGAGGTTAGTGTCGGTTCACCCAGCCTGGTATCACTGTGGTTAGTGTAGATTCACCCAGCCTGGTATCACTGAGGTTAGTGTAGATTCACCCAGCCTTGTATCACTGAGGTGAGTGTAGGTTCACCCAGCCTGGTATCACTGTGATTACTGTCGGTTCACCAAGTGTGGTATCACTGAGGTTAGTGTAGATTCACCCAGCCTGGCATCACTGAGGTTATTGTAGGTTCAACCAGCCTGGTATAACTGTGGTTAGTGTAGGTTTACCCAGCTTGGTATCACTGATGTTAATGTAGGTTCACCCAGCCTGGTATCACTGTGGTTAGTATAGATTCACCCAGCCTGGTATCACTGTGGTTAGTGTAGATTCACCCAGTCTGGTATCACTGAGGTTAGCGTAGGTTCATCCAGCCTCGTATCACTGTGGTTAGTGTAGATTCACCCAGCCTGGTATCACTGAGGTTAGTGTAGGTTCACCCAGCCTTGTACCACTCAGGTTAGTGTAGGTTCACCCAGCCTGATATCAGTGTGGTTAGTGTAGGTTCACCCAGCCTGGTATCACTGTGGTTAGTGTAGATTCACCCAGCCGGGGATCACTGTGGTTACTGTCGGTTCACCCAGCCTGGTATCGCTGAGGTTAGTGTAGATTCACCCAGCCTGGGATCACTGAGGTCAGTGTAGGTTCACCCAGCCTGGTATCACTGTGGTTAGTGTAGATTCACCCAGGCTGGGATCACTGAGGTTAGTGTAGATTCATCCAGCCTGGGATCACTGTGGTTAGTGTAGATTCACCCAGCCTGGTATGACTGAGGTTAGTGTAGATTCACCCAGCCTGGGATCACTGTGGTTAGTGTAGATTCACCCAGCCTGGTATCACTGTGGTTAGTGTAGGTTCACCCAGCCTGGTATCACTGAGGTGAGTGTAGATTCACCCCAGCCTGGTATCACTGTGGTTAGTGTAGATTCACCCAGCCTGGTATTACTGAGGTTAGTGTAGGTTCACCCAGCCTGGTATCACTGAGGTTAGTGTAGGTTCACCCAGCCTGGTATCACTGTGGTTAGTGTAGATTCACCCCAGCCAGGTATCACTGTGATTAGTCTAGATTCACCCAGCCTGGTATCACTGAGGTCAGTGTAGGTTCACCCAGCCTGGTATCACTGAGGTTAGTGTAGATTCACCCAGCCTTGTATCACTGAGGTTAGTGTAGGTTCACCCAGCCTGGTATCACTGTGATTACTGTCGGTTCACCAAGTGTGGTATCACTGTGGTTAGTGTAGATTCACCCAGCCTGGCATCACTGAGGTTATTGTAGGTTCAACCAGCCTGGTATCACTGTGATTACTGTCGGTTCACCAAGTGTGGTATCACTGAGGTTAGTGTAGATTCACCCAGCCTGGTATCACTGAGGTTATTGTAGGTTCAACCAGCCTGGTATAACTGTGGTTAGCGTAGATTCACCCAGCCTGGTATCACTGTGGTTAGTGCAGATTCACCCAGCCTGGGATGACTGTGGTTAGTATAGATTCACCCAGCCTGGTATCAGTGAGGTTAGTGTAGATTCACCCAGCCTGGTATCACTGAGGTTAGTGTAGGTTCACCCAGCCTGGTATCACTGAGGTGAGTGTAGATTCACCCCAGCCTGGTATCACTGTGGTTAGTGTAGATTCACCCAGCCTGGTATCACTGAGGTTAGTGTAGATTCACCCAGCCTGGTATCAGTGAGGTTAGTGTATGTTCACCCAGCCTGGTATCACTGTGGTTAGTCTAGATTCACCCAGCCTGGGATCACTGTGGTTAGTGTAGGTTCACCCAGCCTGGTATCACTGAGGTTAGTGTCGGTTCACCCAGCCTGGTATGACTGTGGTTAGTGTAGATTCACCCAGTCTGGTATCACTGAGGTTAGTGTAAGTTCACCCAGCCTGGTATCACTGAGGTTAGTGTAGGTTCACCCAGCCTGGTATCACTGAGGTTAGTGTAGATTCACCCAGCCTGGTATCACTGAAGTTAGTGTAGGTTCACCCAGTCTGGTATCACTGAGGTTAGTGTAGATTCACCCCAGCCTGGTATCACTGTGGTTAGTGTAGATTCACCCAGCCTGGTATCACTGAGGTTAGTGTAGTTTCACCCAGCCTGGTATCACTGTGGTTAGTGTAGATTCACCCCAGCCTGGTATCACTGTGGTTAGTCTAGATTCACCCAGCCTGGTATCTCTGAGGTCAGTGTAGATTCACCCAGCCTGGTATCACTGAGGTTAGTGTAGATTTACCCAGCCTTGTATCACTCAGGTTAGTGTAGGTTCACCCAGCCTGATATCACTGTGATTACTGTCGGTTCACCAAGTGTGGTATCCCTGAGGTTAGTGTAGATTCACCCAGCCTGGCATCACTGAGGTTATTGTAGGTTCAACCAGCCTGGTATCACTGATGTTTGTGTAGGTTCACCCAGCCTGGTATCACTGTGGTTTGTATAGATTCACCCAGCCTGGTATCACTGTGGTTAGTGTAGATTTACCCAGTCTGGTATCACTGAGGTTAGCGTAGGTTCACCCAGCCTGGTATCACTGTGGTTAGTGTAGATTCACCCAGCCTGGTATCACTGTGGTTAGTGTCGGTTCACCCAGCCTGGTATCACTATGGTTAGTGTAGATTCACCCAGCCTGGTATCACTGTGGTTAGTGTCGGTTCACCCAGCCTGGTATCACTATGGTTAGTGTAGATTCACCCAGCCTGGTATCACTATGGTTAGTGTAGATTCACCCAGCCTGGTATCACTGAGGTTAGCGTAGGTTCACCCAGCCTGGTATCACTGTGGTTAGTGTAGATTCACCCAGCCTGGTATCAGTGAGGTTAGTGTATGTTCACCCAACCTGGTATCACTGTGGTTAGTGTAGATTCACCCAGCCTGGTATCACTGAGGTTAGTGTAGGTTCAGCCAGCCTTGTATCACTGAGGTTAGTCTATATTCACCCAGCCTGGTATCACTGAGGTTAGTGTAGGTTCACCCAGCCTGGTTTCACTGAGGTTAGTGTAGATTCACCCAGCCTGTATCACTGAGGTTAGTGTAGGTTCACCCAGCCTGGTATCACTGTGGTTATTGTAGGTTCAACCAGCCTGGTATCACTGAGGTTAGTGTAGATTCACCCAGCCTTGTATCACTGAGGTTATTGTAGGTTCACCCAGCCTGGTATCACTGTGGTTACTGTCGGTTCACCAAGTGTGGTATCACTGAGGTTAGTGTAGATTCACCCAGCCTGGCATCACTGTGGTTATTGTAGGTTCAACCAGCCTGGTATAACTGTGGTTAGTGTAGATTCACCCAGCCTGGTATCACTGAGGTTAGTGTAGATTCACCCAGCCTGGTATCACTGTGGTTAGTGTAGGTTTACCCAGCCTGGTATCACTGATGTTAATGTAGATTCACCCAGCCTGGTATCACTGATGTTTGTGTAGGTTCACCCAGCCTGGTATCACTGAGGTTAGTGTAGATTCACCCAGTCTGGTATCACTGAGGTTAGTGTAGGTTCTCCCAGCCTGGTATCAGTGATGTTAATGTAGGTTCACCCAGCCTGTTATCACTGTGGTTACTGTCGGTTCACCAGCCTGGTATCACTGAGGTTAGTGTAGATTCACCCAGTCTGGTATCACTGAGGTTAGTGTAGGTTCACCCAGCCTGGTATCACTGTGGTTAGTGTAGATTCACCCAGCCGGGGATCATGTGGTTAATGTCGGTTCACCCAGCCTGGTATCACTGAGGTTAGTGTATATTCACCCAGCCTGGGATCACTGATGTTTGTGTAGATTCACCCAGCCTGGTATCACTGAGGTTAATGTAGATTCACCCACCCTGGTATCACTGTGGTTAGTGTAGATTCACCCAGCCTGGTATCAGTGAGGTTAGTGTATGTTCACCCAGCCTGGTATCACTGTGGTCAGTGTAGATTCACCCAGCCTGGTATCAGTGAGGTTAATGTAGATTCACCCAGCCTGGTATCACTGAGGTTAGTGTAGGTTCACCCAGCCTGGTATCACTGTGGTTAGTGTAGGTTCACCCAGCCTGGTATCAGTGAGGTTAGTGTAGATTCACCCAGCCTGGGATCACTGTGGTTAGTGTAGATTCACCCAGCCTGGTATCACTGAGGTTAGTGTAGATTCATCCACCCTGGTATCACTGAGGTTAGTGTAGGTTCACCCAGCCTGGTATCACTGAGGTTAGTGTAGATTCACCCCAGCCTGGTATCACTGAGGTTAGTGTAGGTTCACCCAGCCTGGTATCACTGAGGTTAGTGTAGATTCACCCAGCCTGGTATCACTGAGGTTAATGTAGATTCACCCACCCTGGTATCACTGTGGTTAGTGTAGATTCACCCAGCCTGGTATCACTGAGGTTAGTGTAGTTCACCCAGCCTGGTATCACTGTGGTTAGTGTAGATTCACCCAGCCTGGTATCACTGAGGTTAGTGTAGATTCACCCAGCCTGGTATCACTGAGGTTAGTGTAGGTTCACCCAGCCTGGTATCACTGTGGTTAGTGTAGGTTCACCCAGCCTGGTATCAGTGAGGTTAGTGTAGATTCACCCAGCCTGGGATCACTGTGGTTAGTGTAGATTCACCCAGCCTGGTATCACTGAGGTTAGTGTAGATTCACCCACCCTGGTATCACTGAGGTTAGTGTAGGTTCACCCAGCCTGGTATCACTGAGGTTAGTGTAGATTCACCCAGCCTGGTATCACTGAGGTTAGTGTAGGTTCACCCAGCCTGGTATCACTGAGGTTAGTGTAGATTCACCCAGCCTGGTATCAGTGAGGTTAGTGTAGGTTCACCCAGCCTGGTATCACTGTGGTTAGTGTAGATTCACCCCAGCCTGGTATCACTGTGGTTAATGTAGATTCACCCAGCCTGGTATCACTGAGGTTAGTGTAGGTTCACCCAGCCTGGTATCACTGTGATTACTGTCGGTTCACCAAGTGTGGTATCACTGAGGTTAGTGTAGATTCACCCAGCCTGGCATCACTGAGGTTATTGTAGGTTCAACCAGCCTGGTATAACTGTGGTTAGTGTAGATTCACCCAGCCTGGTATCACTGAGGTTAGTGTAGATTCATCCAGCCTGGTATCACTGTGGTTAGTGTAGGTTTACCCAGCTTGGTATCACTGATGTTAATGTAGGTTCACCCAGCCTGGTATCACTGTGGTTAGTATAGATTCACCCAGCCTGGTATCACTGTGGTTAGTGTAGATTCACCCAGTCTGGTATCACTGAGGTTAGCGTAGGTTCACCCAGCCTGGTATCACTGTGGTTAGTGTAGATTCACCCAGCCTGGTATCACTGAGGTTAGTGTAGGTTCACCCAGCCTTGTACCACTCAGGTTAGTGTAGGTTCACCCAGCCTGGTATCACTGAGGTTAGTGTAGATTCACCCAGCCTGGGATCACTGAGGTCAGTGTAGGTTCACCCAGCCTGGTATCACTGTTGTTAGTGTAGATTCACCCAGGCTGGGATCACTGAGGTTAGTGTAGATTCATCCAGCCTGGGATCACTGTAGTTAGTGTAGATTCACCCAGCCTGGTATGACGGAGATTAGTGTAGATTCACCCAGCCTGGGATCACTGTGGTTAGTGTAGATTCACCCAGCCTGGTATCACTGAGGTGAGTGTAGATTCACCCCAGCCTGGGATCACTGTGGTTAGTGTAGATTCACCCAGCCTGGTATGACTGAGGTTAGTGTAGATTCACCCAGCCTGGGATCACTGAGGTTAATGTAGATTCACCCAGCCTGGTATCACTGTGGTTAGTGTAGATTCATGCAGCCTGGTATCACTGTCGTTAGTGTAGTTTCACCCAGCCTGGGATCAGTGAGGTTAGTGTAGGTTCACCCAGCCTGGTATCACTGATGTTAGTGTAGGTTCACCCAGGCTGGTATCACTGTGGTTAGTGTAGGTTCACCCAGCCTGGTATCAGTGAGGTTAGTGTAGATTCACCCAGCCTGGTATCACTGTCGTTAGTGTACATTCACCCAGCCTGGTATCACTGAGGTTAGTGAGATTCACCCAGCTTGGTATCACTGGGGTTGGGGGAGGTTCACCCAGCCTGGTATCACTGAGGTTAGTGTAGGTTCACCCAGCCTGGTATCACTTTGATTAGTGTAGATTCACCCAGCCTGGTATCACTGAGGTTAGTGTAGGTTCACCCAGCCTGGTATCAGTGAGGTTAGTGTAGGTTCACCCAGCCTGGTATCACTGTGGTTAGTGTAGATTCACCCAGCCTGGGATCACTGAGTTTAGTGTAGGTTCACCCAACCTGGTATCACTGTGGTTAATGTAGATACACCCAGCTTGGTATCACTTTGATTAGTGTAGATTCACCCAGCCTGGTATGACTGTGGTTAGTGTAGATTCACCCAGCCAGGTATCACTGTGGTTAGTGTAGATTCACCCAGCCTGGGATCAGTGAGGTTAGTGTAGGTTCACCCAGCCTGGTATCACTGTGGTTAGTGTAGGTTCACCCAGCCTGGGATCACTGAGGTTAGTGTAGATTCACTCAGCCTGGTATCACTGTGGTTAGTGTAGTTTCACCCAGCCTGGTATCACTGTGGTTAGTGTAGGTTCACCCAGCCTGGTATCACTGAGGATAGTGTCGATTCACCCAGCCTGGTATCACTGATGTTAGTGTAGATTCACCCAGCCTGGGATCAGTGAGGTTAGTGTAGGTTCACCCAGCCTGGTATCACTGATGGTAGTGTAGGTTCACCCAGCCTGGTATCACTGTGGTTAGTGTATGTTCACCCAGCCTGGTATCACTGTGGTTAGTATAGATTCACCCAGCCTAGTATCACTGAGGTTAGTGTAGGTTCACCCAGCCTGGTAACACTGAGGTTAGTGTAGATTCGCCCAGCCTGGTATCACTGTGGTTAGTGTCGGTTCACCAAGCCTGGTATCACTGAGGTTAGTGTAGATTCACCCAGCCTGGTATCACTGTGGTTAGTGTAGATTCACCCAGCCTGGTATCACTGAGGTTAGTGAGATTCACCCAGCCTGGTATCACTGTGGTTGGGGGAGGTTCACCCAGCCTGGGATCACTGAGGTTAGTGTAGGTTCACCCAGCCTGGTATCACTTTGATTAGTGTAGATTCACCCAGCCTGGTATCACTGAGGTTAGTGTAGGTTCACCCAGCCTGGTATCAGTGAGGTTAGTGTAGGTTCACCCAGCCTGGTATCACTGTGGTTAGTGTAGATTCACCCAGCCTGGGATCAGTGAGTTTAGTGAAGGTTCACCCAACCTGGTATCACTGTGGTTAATGTAGATACACCCAGCCTGGTATCACTTTGATTAGTGTAGATTCACCCAGCCTGGTATCACAGTGGTTAGTGTAGGTTCACCCAGCCTGGTATCACTGAGGTTAGTGTAGATTCACCCAGCCTCGTATCACTGATGTTAGTGTAGATTCACACAGCCTGGTATCACTGTGGTTAGTGTAGTTTCACCCAGCCTGGTATCACTGTGGTTCGTGTAGGTTCACCCAGCCTGGTATCACTGTGGTTAGTGTTGGTTCACCCAACCTGGGATCACTGTGGTTAGTGTAGGTTCACCCAGCCTGGTATCACTGATGTTAGTGTAGGTTCACCCAGCCTGGTTTCACTGAGGTTAATGTAGATTCACCCAGCCTGGTATCACTGAGGTTTGTGTAGGTTCACCCAGCCCGGTATCACTGTGGTTAGTGTAGGTTCACCCAGCCTGGTATCACTGTGGTTAGTGTAGATTCACCCAGCTTGGTATCACTTTGATTAGTTTAGATTCACCCAGCCTGGTATCACTGTGGTTAGTGTAGATTAACCCAGCCTGGTATCACTGTGGTTAGTGTAGATTCACCCAGCCTGGGATCACTGAGGTTAGTGTAGGTTCACCCAGCCTGGTATCACTGTGGTTAGTGTAGGTTCACCCAGCCTGGGATCAGTGAGGTTCGTGTAGGTTCACCCAGCCTGGTATCACTGAGGTTAATGTAGATTCACCCAGCCTGGTATCACTGTGGTTAGTGTAGATTCACCCAGCCTGGTATCACTGTGGTTAGTGTAGATTCACCCAGCCTGGGATCACTGAGGTTAGTGTAGATTCACCCAGCCTGGTATCACTTTGATTAGTGTAGGTTCACCCAGCCTGGTATCACTCAGGTTAGTGAGGTTCATCCAGCCTGGGATCACTGTGGTTAGTGTAGGTTCACCCAGCCTGGTATCACTGAGGTTAGTGTAGATTCACCCAGCCAGGTATCACTGTGGTTGGGGGAGGTTCACCCAGCCTGGTATCACTGAGGTTAGTGTAGGTTCACCCAGCCTGGTATCACTGAGGTTAGTGAAGGTTCACCCAGCCTGGTATCACTTTGATTAGTGTAGATTCACCCAGCCTGGTATCACTGAGGTGAGTGTAGGTTCACCCAGCCTGGTATCACTGAGGTTAGTGTAGGTTCACCCAGCCTGGTATCACTTTGATTAGTGTAGGTTCACCCAGCCTGGTATCACTGTGGTTAGTGTAAATTCACCCAGCCTGGTATCACTGTGGTTAGTGTAGGTTCACCCAGCCTGGTATGACTGATGGTAGTGTAGGTTCACCCAGCCTGGTATCACTTTGGTTAGTGTAGGTTCACCCAGCCTGGTATCACTGTGGTTAGTGTAGATTCACCCAGCCTGGTATCACTGAGGTTAGTGTAGGTTCACCCAGCCTGGTATCCCTGAGGTTAGTGTAGATTCACCCAGCCTGGTATCACTGTGGTTACTGTCGGTTTACCAAGCCTGGTATCACTTTGGTTAGTGTAGATTCACCCAGCCTGGTATCACTGAGGTGAGTGTAGGTTCACCCAACCTGGTATCACTGATGTTAGTGTAGGTTCACCCAGCCTGGTATCACTGTGGTTAGTGTAGATTCACCCAGGCTGGTATCGCTGTGGTTAGTGTAGGTTCACCCAGCCTGGGATCACTGAGGTTAGTGTAGGTTCACCCAGCCTGGTATCACTGTGGTTAGTGTAGATTCACCCAGCCTGGGATCAGTGAGTTTAGTGTAGGTTCACCCAGCCTGGTGTCACTGTGGTTAATGTAGATTCACCCAGCCTGGTATCACTTTGATTAGTGTAGATTCACCCAGCCTGGTATCACAGTGGTTAGTGTAGGTTCACCCAGCCTGGTATCACTGAGGTTAGTGTAGATTCACCCAGCTGGTATCACTGATGTTAGTGTAGATTCACACAGCCTGGGATCACTGTGGTTAATGTAGGTTCACCCAGCCTGGTATCACTGTGGTTAGTGTAGATTCACCCAGCCTGGTATCACTGTGGTTAGTGTAGATTCACCCAGCCTGGGATCAGTGAGGTTAGTGTAGGTTCACCCAGCCTGGTATCACTGTGGTTAGTGTAGGTTCACCCAGCCTGGGATCACTGAGGTTAGTGTAGATTCACTCAGCCTGGTATCACTGTGGTTAGTGTAGTTTCACCCAGCCTGGTATCACTGTGGTTAGTGTAGGTTCACCCAACCTGGTATCACTGAGGATAGTGTCGATTCACCCAGCCTGGTATCACTGATGTTAGTGTAGATTCACCCAGTCTGGTATCACTGTGGTTAGTGCAAGTTCACCCAGCCTGGTATCATTGTGGTTAGTGTAGATTCACCCAGCCTGGGATCAGTGAGGTTAGTGTAGGTTCACACAGCCTGGTATCACTGAGGTTAATGTAGATTCACCCAGCCTGGTATCACTGTGGTTAGTGTTGATTCACCCAGCCTGGTATCACTGTCGTTAGTGTAGTTTCACCCAGCCTGGTATCACTGTGGTTAGTGTAGGTTCACCCAGCCTGGTATCACTGTGGTTAGTGTAGATTCACCCAGCCTGGGATCAGTGAGGTTAGTGTAGATTCACCCAGCCTGGTATCACAGTGGTTAGTGTAGGTTCACCCAGCCTGGTATCACTGAGGTTAGTGTAGATTCACCCAGCCTGGTATCACTGATGTTAGTGTAGATTCACCCAGCCTGGTATCACTGTGGTTAGTGTAGTTTCACCCAGCCTGGTATCACTGTGGTTAGTGTAGGTTCACCCAGCCTGGTATCACTGTGGTTAGTGTAGGTTCACCCAGCCTGGGATCACTGTGGTTAGTGTAGGTTCACCCAGCCTGGTATCACTGATGTTAGTGTAGGTTCACCCAGCCTGGTTTCACTGAGGTTAGTGTAGATTCACCCAGCCTTGTATCACTGAGGTTTGTGTAGATTCACCCAGCCCGGTATCACTGTGGTTAGTGTAGGTTCACCCAGCCTGGTATCACTGTGGTTAGTGTAGATTCACCCAGCCTGGTATCACTGTGATTAGTGTAGGTTCACCCAGCCTGGTATCACTGAGGTTAGTGAGGTTCATCCAGCCTGGGATCACTGTGGTTAGTGTAGGTTCACCCAGCCTGGTATCACTGAGGTTAGTGTAGGTTCACCCAGCCTGGTTTCACTGTGGTTAGTGTAGGTTCACCCAGCCTGGTATCACTGTGGTTACTGTAGATTCACCCAGCCTGGTATCACTGTGGTTAGTGTAGATTCACCCAGCCTGGTATCACTGAGGTTAGTGTAGATTCACCCAGCCAGGTATCACTGTGGTTAGGGTAGGTTCACCCAGCCTGGGATCACTGAGGTTAGTGTAGGTTCACCCAGCCTGGTATCACTGAGGTTAGTGTAGGTTCACCCAGCCTGGTATCACTGTGGTTAGTGTAGATTCACCCAGCCTGGTATCACTGAGGTGAGTGTAGGTTCACCCAGCCTGGTATCAGTGAGGTTAGTGTAGGTTCACCCAGCCTGGTATCACTGTGATTAGTGTAGGTTCACCCAGCCTGGTATCACTGTGGTTAGTGTAAATTCATCCAGCCTGGTATCACTGTGGTTAGTGTAGGTTCACCCAGCCTGGTATGACTGATGGGAGTGTAGGTTCACCCAGCCTGGTATCACTTTGGTTAGTGTAGGTTCACCCAGCCTGGTATCACTGTGGTTAGTGTAGATTCACCCAGCCTGGTATCACTGAGGTTAGTGTAGGTTCACCCAGCCTGGTATCCCTGAGGTTAGTGTAGATTCACCCAGCCTGGTATCACTGTGGTTACTGTCGGTTTACCAAGCCTGGTATCACTGAGGTTAGTGTAGATTCACCCAGCCTGGTATCACTGTCGTTAGTGTAGGTTCACCCAGCCTGGTATCACTGTGGTTAGTGTAGATTCACCCAGCCTGGGATCACTGAGTTTAGTGTAGGTTCACCCAGCCTGGTATCACTGTGGTTAGTGTAGATTCACCCAGCCTGGTATCACTGTGGTTAGTGTAGATTCACCCAGCCTGGTATCACTGTGGTTAGTGTCGGTTCACCAAGCCTGGGATCACTGAGGTTAGTGTAGATTCACCCAGCCTGGTATCACTGAGGTTAGTGAAGGTTCACCCAGCCTGGTATCACTGTGGTTAGTGTAGATTCACCCAGCCTGGTATCACTGAGGTTAGTGTAGGTTCACCCAGCCTGGTATCACTGAGGTTAGTGTAGATTCACCCCAGCCTGGTATAACTGTGGTTAGTGTAGGTTCACCCAGCCTGGGATCACTGATGTTTGTGTAGATTCACCCAGCCTGGTATCACTGAGGTTAATGTAGATTCACCCACCCTGGTATCACTGTGGTTAGTGTAGATTCACCCAGCCTGGTATCAGTGAGGTTAGTGTATGTTCACCCAGCCTGGTATCACTGTGGTCAGTGTAGATTCACCCAGCCTGGTATCACTGTGGTTAATGTAGATTCACCCAGCCTGGTATCACTGAGGTTAGTGTAGGTTCACCCAGCCTGGTATCACTGTGGTTAGTGTAGGTTCACCCAGCCTGGTATCAGTGAGGTTAGTGTAGATTCACCCAGCCTGGGATCACTGTGGTTAGTGTAGATTCACCCAGCCTGGTATCACTGAGGTTAGTGTAGATTCATCCACCCTGGTATCACTGAGGTTAGTGTAGGTTCACCCAGCCTGGTATCACTGAGGTTAGTGTAGATTCACCCCAGCCTGGTATCACTGTGGTTAGTGTAGATTCACCCAGTCTGGTATCACTGAGGTTAGTGTAGATTCACCCAGCCTGGTATCACTGTGGTTAGTGTAGATTCACCCCAGCCTGGTATCACTGTGGTTAATGTAGATTCACCCAGCCGGGTATCACTGAGGTTAGTGTCGGTTCACCCAGCCTGGTATCACTGTGGTTAGTGTAGATTCACCCAGCCTGGTATCACTGAGGTTAGTGTAGATTCACCCAGCCTTGTATCACTGAGGTTAGTGTAGGTTCACCCAGCCTGGTATCACTGTGATTACTGTCGGTTCACCAAGTGTGGTATCACTGAGGTTAGTGTAGATTCACCCAGCCTGGCATCACTGAGGTTATTGTAGGTTCAACCAGCCTGGTATAACTGTGGTTAGTGTAGATTCACCCAGCCTGGTATCACTGAGGTTAGTGTAGATTCATCCAGCCTGGTATCACTGTGGTTAGTGTAGGTTTACCCAGCTTGGTATCACTGATGTTAATGTAGGTTCACCCAGCCTGGTATCACTGTGGTTAGTATAGATTCACCCAGCCTGGTATCACTGTGGTTAGTGTAGATTCACCCAGTCTGGTATCACTGAGGTTAGCGTAGGTTCATCCAGCCTCGTATCACTGTGGTTAGTGTAGATTCACCCAGCCTGGTATCACTGAGGTTAGTGTAGGTTCACCCAGCCTTGTACCACTCAGGTTAGTGTAGGTTCACCCAGCCTGATATCAGTGTGGTTAGTGTAGGTTCACCCAGCCTGGTATCACTGTGGTTAGTGTAGATTCACCCAGCCGGGGATCACTGTGGTTACTGTCGGTTCACCCAGCCTGGTATCGCTGAGGTTAGTGTAGATTCACCCAGCCTGGATCACTGAGGTTAGTGTAGGTTCACCCAGCCTGGTATCACTGTGGTTAGTGTAGATTCACCCAGGCTGGGATCACTGAGGTTAGTGTAGATTCATCCAGCCTGGGATCACTGTGGTTAGTGTAGATTCACCCAGCCTGGTATGACTGAGGTTAGTGTAGATTCACCCAGCCTGGGATCACTGTGGTTAGTGTAGATTCACCCAGCCTGGTATCACTGTGGTTAGTGTAGGTTCACCCAGCCTGGTATCACTGAGGTGAGTGTAGATTCACCCCAGCCTGGTATCACTGTGGTTAGTGTAGATTCACCCAGCCTGGTATTACTGAGGTTAGTGTAGGTTCACCCCAGCCTGGTATCACTGAGGTTAGTGTAGGTTCACCCAGCCTGGTATCACTGTGGTTAGTGTAGATTCACCCCAGCCAGGTATCACTGTGATTAGTCTAGATTCACCCAGCCTGGTATCACTGAGGTCAGTGTAGGTTCACCCAGCCTGGTATCACTGAGGTTAGTGCAGATTCACCCAGCCTTGTATCACTGAGGTTAGTGTAGGTTCACCCAGCCTGGTATCACTGTGATTACTGTCGGTTCACCAAGCCTGGTATCACTGTGGTTAGTGTAGATTCACCCAGCCTGGCATCACTGAGGTTATTGTAGGTTCAACCAGCCTGGTATCACTGTGATTACTGTCGGTTCACCAAGTGTGGTATCACTGAGGTTAGTGTAGATTCACCCAGCCTGGCATCACTGAGGTTATTGTAGGTTCAACCAGCCTGGTATAACTGTGGTTAGTGTAGATTCACCCAGCCTGGTATCACTGTGGTTAGTGCAGATTCACCCAGCCTGGGATGACTGTGGTTAGTATAGATTCACCCAGCCTGGTATCACTGTGGTTAGTGTAGATTCACCCAGCCTGGTATCACTGTGGTTAGTGTCGGTTCACCAAGCCTGGGATCACTGAGGTTAGTGTAGATTCACCCAGCCTGGTATCACTGAGGTTAGTGTAGGTTCACCCAGCCTGGTATCACTGTGGTTAGTGTAGATTCACCCAGCCTGGTATCACTGAGGTTAGTGTAGGTTCACCCAGCCTGGTATCACTGAGGTTAGTGTAGATTCACCCCAGCCTGGTATAACTGTGGTTAGTGTAGGTTCACCCAGCCTGGGATCACTGATGTTAGTGTAGATTCACCCAGCCTGGTATCACTGAGGTTAATGTAGATTCACCCACCCTGGTATCACTGTGGTTAGTGTAGATTCACCCAGCCTGGTATCAGTGAGGTTAGTGTATGTTCACCCAGCCTGGTATCACTGTGGTCAGTGTAGATTCACCCAGCCTGGTATCACTGTGGTTAATGTAGATTCACCCAGCCTGGTATCACTGAGGTTAGTGTAGGTTCACCCAGCCTGGTATCACTGTGGTTAGTGTAGGTTCACCCAGCCTGGTATCAGTGAGGTTAGTGTAGATTCACCCAGCCTGGATCACTGTGGTTAGTGTAGATTCACCCAGCCTGGTATCACTGAGGTTAGTGTAGATTCATCCACCCTGGTATCACTGAGGTTAGTGTAGGTTCACCCAGCCTGGTATCACTGAGGTTAGTGTAGATTCACCCCAGCCTGGTATCACTGTGGTTAGTGTAGATTCACCCAGTCTGGTATCACTGAGGTTAGTGTAGATTCACCCAGCCTGGTATCAGTGAGGTTAGTGTAGGTTCACCCAGCCTGGTATCACTGTGGTTAGTGTAGATTCACCCCAGCCTGGTATCACTGTGGTTAATGTAGATTCACCCAGCCGGGTATCACTGAGGTTAGTGTCGGTTCACCCAGCCTGGTATCACTGTGGTTAGTGTAGATTCACCCAGCCTGGTATCACTGAGGTTAGTGTAGATTCACCCAGCCTTGTATCACTGAGGTTAGTGTAGGTTCACCCAGCCTGGTATCACTGTGATTACTGTCGGTTCACCAAGTGTGGTATCACTGAGGTTAGTGTAGATTCACCCAGCCTGGCATCACTGAGGTTATTGTAGGTTCAACCAGCCTGGTATAACTGTGGTTAGTGTAGATTCACCCAGCCTGGTATCACTGAGGTTAGTGTAGATTCATCCAGCCTGGTATCACTGTGGTTAGTGTAGGTTTACCCAGCTTGGTATCACTGATGTTAATGTAGGTTCACCCAGCCTGGTATCACTGAGGTTAGTATAGATTCACCCAGCCTGGTATCACTGTGGTTAGTGTAGATTCACCCAGTCTGGTATCACTGAGGTTAGCGTAGGTTCATCCAGCCTCGTATCACTGTGGTTAGTGTAGATTGACCCAGCCTGGTATCACTGAGGTTAGTGTAGGTTCACCCAGCCTTGTACCACTCAGGTTAGTGTAGGTTCACCCAGCCTGATATCAGTGTGGTTAGTGTAGGTTCACCCAGCCTGGTATCACTGTGGTTAGTGTAGATTCACCCAGCCGGGGATCACTGTGGTTACTGTCGGTTCACCCAGCCTGGTATCGCTGAGGTTAGTGTAGATTCACCCAGCCTGGATCACTGAGGTTAGTGTAGGTTCACCCAGCCTGGTATCACTGTGGTTAGTGTAGATTCACCCAGGCTGGGATCACTGAGGTTAGTGTAGATTCACCCAGCCTGGGATCACTGTGGTTAGTGTAGATTCACCCAGCCTGGTATGACTGAGGTTAGTGTAGATTCACCCAGCCTGGGATCACTGTGGTTAGTGTAGATTCACCCAGCCTGGTATCACTGTGGTTAGTGTAGGTTCACCCAGCCTGGTATCACTGAGGTGAGTGTAGATTCACCCCAGCCTGGTATCACTGTGGTTAGTGTAGATTCACCCAGCCTGGTATTACTGAGGTTAGTGTAGGTTCACCCCAGCCTGGTATCACTGAGGTTAGTGTAGGTTCACCCAGCCTGGTATCACTGTGGTTAGTGTAGATTCACCCCAGCCAGGTATCACTGTGATTAGTCTAGATTCACCCAGCCTGGTATCACTGAGGTCAGTGTAGGTTCACCCAGCCTGGTATCACTGAGGTTAGTGCAGATTCACCCAGCCTTGTATCACTGAGGTTAGTGTAGGTTCACCCAGCCTGGTATCACTGTGATTACTGTCGGTTCACCCAGTGTGGTATCACTGTGGTTAGTGTAGATTCACCCAGCCTGGCATCACTGAGGTTATTGTAGGTTCAACCAGCCTGGTATCACTGTGATTAGTGTAGGTTCACCCAGTGTGGTATCACTGAGGTTAGTGTAGATTCACCCAGCCTGGCATCACTGAGGTTATTGTAGGTTCAACCAGCCTGGTATAACTGTGGTTAGTGTAGATTCACCCAGCCTGGTATCACTGTGGTTAGTGCAGATTCACCCAGCCTGGGATGACTGTGGTTAGTATAGATTCACCCAGCCTGGTATCAGTGAGGTTAGTGTAGATTCACCCAGCCTGGTATCACTGAGGTTAGTGTAGGTTCACCCAGCCTGGTATCACTGAGGTTAGTGTAGGTTCACCCAGCCTGGTATGACTGTGGTTAGTGTAGATTCACCCAGCCTGGTATCACTGAGGTTAGTGTAGTTCACCCAGCCTGGTATCACTGAGGTTAGTGTAGATTCACCCCAGCCTGGTATCACTGTGGTTAGTGTAGATTCACCCAGCCTGGTATCACTGAGGTTAGTGTAGGTACACCCAGCCTGGTATCACTGTGGTTAGTGTAGATTCACCCCAGCCTGGTATCACTGTGGTTAGTCTAGATTCACCCAGCCTGGTATCGCTGAGGTCAGTGTAGGTTCACCCAGCCTGGTGTCACTGAGGTTAGTGTAGATTTACCCAGCCTTGTATCACTGAGGTTAGTGTAGGTTCACCCAGCCTGGTATCACTGTGGTTACTGTCGGTTCACCAAGTGTGGTATCCCTGAGGTTAGTGTAGATTCACCCAGCCTGGCATCACTGAGGTTATTGTAGGTTCAACCAGCCTGGTATCACTGATGTTTGTGTAGGTTCACCCAGCCTGGTATCACTGTGGTTTGTATAGATTCACCCAGCCTGGTATCACTGTGGTTAGTGTAGATTCACCCAGTCTGGTATCACTGAGGTTAGCGTAGGTTCACCCAGCCTGGTATCACTGTGGTTAGTGTAGATTCACCCAGCCTGGTATCACTGTGGTTAGTGTCGGTTCACCCAGCCTGGTATCACTATGGTTAGTGTAGATTCACCCAGCCTGGTATCACTGTGGTTAGTGTCGGTTCACCCAGCCTGGTATCACTATGGTTAGTGTAGGTTCAGCCAGCCTTGTATCACTGAGGTTAGTCTATATTCACCCAGCCTGGTATCACTGAGGTTAGTGTAGGTTCACCCAGCCTGGTATCACTGAGGTTAGTGTAGATTCACCCAGCCTTGTATCACTGAGGTTAGTGTAGGTTCACCCAGCCTGGTATCACTGTGGTTATTGTAGGTTCAACCAGCCTGGTATCACTGAGGTTAGTGTAGATTCACCCAGCCTTGTATCACTGAGGTCAGTGTAGGTTCACCCAGCCTGGTATCACTGTGGTTACTGTCGGTTCACCAAGTGTGGTATCACTGAGGTTAGTGTAGGTTCACCCAGCCTGGCATCACTGTGGTTATTGTAGGTTCAACCAGCCTGGTATAACTGTGGTTAGTGTAGATTCACCCAGCCTGGTATCACTGAGGTTAGTGTAGATTCACCCAGCCTGGTATCACTGTGGTTAGTGTAGGTTTACCCAGCCTGGTATCACTGATGTTAATGTAGATTCACCCAGCCTGGTATCACTGATGTTTGTGTAGGTTCACCCAGCCTGGTATCACTGAGGTTAGTGTAGATTCACCCAGTCTGGTATCACTGAGGTTAGTGTAGGTTCTCCCAGCCTGGTATCAGTGATGTTAATGTAGGTTCACCCAGCCTGTTATCACTGTGGTTACTGTCGGTTCACCCAGCCTGGTATCACTGAGGTTAGTGTAGATTCACCCAGCCTGGTATCACTGAGGTTAGTGTAGGTTCACCCAGCCTGGTATCACTGTGGTTAGTGTAGATTCACCCAGCCGGGGATCACTGTGGTTAATGTCGGTTCACCCAGCCTGGTATCACTGAGGTTAGTGTATATTCACCCAGCCTGGGATCACTGATGTTTGTGTAGATTCACCCAGCCTGGTATCACTGAGGTTAATGTAGATTCACCCACCCTGGTATCACTGTGGTTAGTGTAGATTCACCCAGCCTGGTATCACTGAGGTTAGTGTAGTTCACCCAGCCTGGTATCACTGTGGTTAGTGTAGGTTCACCCAGCCTGGTATAACTGTGGTTAGTGTAGATTCACCCAGCCTGGTATCACTGTGGTTATTGTAGGTTCAACCAGCCTGGTATAACTGTGGTTAGTGTAGATTCACCCAGCCTGGTATCACTGTGGTTAATGTAGATTCACCCAGCCTGGTATCACTGAGGTTAGTGTAGGTTCACCCAGCCTGGTATCACTGTGGTTAGTGTAGGTTCACCCAGCCTGGTATCAGTGAGGTTAGTGTAGATTCACCCAGCCTGGGATCACTGTGGTTAGTGTAGATTCACCCAGCCTGGTATCACTGAGGTTAGTGTAGATTCATCCACCCTGGTATCACTGAGGTTAGTGTAGGTTCACCCAGCCTGGTATCACTGAGGTTAGTGTAGATTCACCCCAGCCTGGTATCACTGAGGTTAGTGTAGGTTCACCCAGCCTGGTATCACTGATGTTAGTGTAGGTTCACCCAGCCTGGTATCACTGTGGTTTGTATAGATTCACCCAGCCTGGTATCACTGTGGTTAGTGTAGATTCACCCAGTCTGGTATCACTGAGGTTAGCGTAGGTTCACCCAGCCTGGTATCACTGTGGTTAGTGTAGATTCACCCAGCCTGGTATCACTGTGGTTAGTGTCGGTTCACCCAGCCTGGTATCACTGAGGTTAGTGTAGATTCACCCAGCCTGTATCACTGAGGTTAGTGTAGGTTCACCCAGCCTGGTATCACTGTGGTTATTGTAGGTTCAACCAGCCTGGTATCACTGAGGTTAGTGTAGATTCACCCAGCCTTGTATCACTGAGGTTAGTGTAGGTTCACCCAGCCTGGTATCACTGTGGTTAGTGTAGGTTCACCCAGTGTGGTATCACTGAGGTTAGTGTAGATTCACCCAGCCTGGCATCACTGTGGTTAGTGTAGGTTCAACCAGCCTGGTATAACTGTGGTTAGTGTAGATTCACCCAGCCTGGTATCACTGTGGTTAGTGTAGGTTCACCCAGCCTGGTATCACTGAGGTTAGTGTAGATTCACCCAGCCTTGTATCACTGAGGTTAGTGTAGGTTCACCCAGCCTGGTATCACTGTGGTTATTGTAGGTTCAACCAGCCTGGTATCACTGAGGTTAGTGTAGATTCACCCAGCCTTGTATCACTGAGGTTAGTGTAGGTTCACCCAGCCTGGTATCACTGTGGTTAGTGTAGGTTCACCCAGTGTGGTATCACTGAGGTTAGTGTAGATTCACCCAGCCTGGCATCACTGTGGTTAGTGTAGGTTCAACCAGCCTGGTATAACTGTGGTTAGTGTAGATTCACCCAGCCTGGTATCACTGAGGTTAGTGTAGATTCACCCAGCCTGGTATCACTGTGGTTAGTGTAGGTTCACCCAGCCTGGTACCACTGTGGTTAGTGTAGATTCACCCAGCCTGGTATCACTGAGGTTAGTGTAGGTTCACCCAGCCTGGTATCCCTGAGGTTAGTGTAGATTCACCCAGCCTGGTATCACTGTGGTTACTGTCGGTTTACCAAGCCTGGTATCACTGAGGTTAGTGTAGATTCACCCAGCCTGGTATAACTGTGGTTAGTGTAGATTCACCCAGCCTGGTATCACTGTGGTTAATGTAGATTCACCCAGCCTGGTATCACTGTGGTTAGTGTAGATTCACCCAGCCTGGTATCACTGTGGTTAGTGTAGGTTCACCCAGCCTGGGATCACTGAGGTTAGTGCAGATTCACCCAGCCTGGTATCACTGTGGTTAGTTTAGGTTCATCCAGCCAGGTATCACTGTGATTAGTGTAGGTTCACCCAGCCTGGTATCACTGTGGTTAGTGTAGGTTCACCCAGCCTGGTATCACTGTGGTTAGTGTAGATTCACCCAGCCTGGGATCAGTGAGGTTAGTGTAGGTTCACCCAGCCTGGTATCACTGTGGTTATTGTAGATTCACCCAGCCTGGTATCACTGTGGTTAATGTAGATTCACCCAGCCTGGTATCACTGAGGTTAGTGTAGGTTCACCCAGCCTGGTATCACTGTGGTTAGTGTAGGTTCACCCAGCCTGGTATCAGTGAGGTTAGTGTAGATTCACCCAGCCTGGGATCACTGTGGTTAGTGTAGATTCACCCAGCCTGGTATCACTGTGGTTAGTGTCGGTTCACCCAGCCTGGTATCACTGTGGTTAGTGTAGGTTCAGCCAGCCTTGTATCACTGAGGTTAGTGTAGGTTCACCCAGCCTGGTATCACTGAGGTTAGTGTAGATTCACCCAGCCTTGTATCACTGAGGTTAGTGTAGGTTCACCCAGCCTGGTATCACTGTGGTTATTGTAGGTTCAACCAGCCTGGTATCACTGAGGTTAGTGTAGATTCACCCAGCCTTGTATCACTGAGGTTAGTGTAGGTTCACCCAGCCTGGTATCACTGTGGTTAGTGTAGGTTCACCCAGTGTGGTATCACTGAGGTTAGTGTAGATTCACCCAGCCTGGCATCACTGTGGTTAGTGTAGGTTCAACCAGCCTGGTATAACTGTGGTTAGTGTAGATTCACACAGCCTGGTATCACTGAGGTTAGTGTAGATTCACCCAGCCTGGTATCACTGTGGTTAGTGTAGGTTAACCCAGCCTGGTATCACTGATGTCAATGTAGATTCACCCAGCCTGGTATCACTGATGTTGTGTAGGTTCACCCAGCCTGGTATCACTGAGGTTAGTGTAGATTCACCCAGCCTGGTATCACTGTGGTTAGTGTAGGTTTACCCAGCCTGGTATCACTGATGTTAATGTAGATTCACCCAGCCTGGTATCACTGATGTTTGTGTAGGTTCACCCAGCCTGGTATCACTGAGGTTAGTGTAGATTCACCCAGTCTGGTATCACTGAGGTTAGTGTAGGTTCTCCCAGCCTGGTATCAGTGATGTTAATGTAGGTTCACCCAGCCTGTTATCACTGTGGTTAGTGTCGGTTCACCAAGCCTGGTATCACTGAGGTTAGTGTAGATTCACCCAGTCTGGTATCACTGAGGTTAGTGTAGGTTCACCCAGCCGGGTATCACTGTGGTTAGTGTCGGTTCACCCAGCCTGGTATCACTGAGGTTAGTGTAGATTCACCCAGCCTGGTATCACTGATGTTAGTGTAGATTCACCCAGCCTGGTATCACTGAGGTTAGTGTAGATTCAGCCAGCCTGGTATCACTGTGGTTAGTGTAGATTCACCCAGCCTGGTATCACTGAGGTTAGTGTAGTTCACCCAGCCTGGTATCACTGTGGTCAGTGTAGATTCACCCAGCCTGGTATCACTGTGGTTAATGTAGATTCACCCAGCCTGGTATCACTGAGGTTAGTGTAGGTTCACCCAGCCTGGTATCACTGTGGTTAGTGTAGTTTCACCCAGCCTGGTATCAGTGAGGTTAGTGTAGATTCACCCAGCCTGGGATCACTGTGGTTAGTGTAGATTCACCCAGCCTGGTATCACTGAGGTTAGTGTAGATTCATCCACCCTGGTATCACTGAGGTTAGTGTAGGTTCACCCAGCCTGGTATCACTGAGGTTAGTGTAGATTCACCCCAGCCTGGTATCACTGAGGTTAGTGTAGGTTCACCCAGCCTGGTATCACTGAGGTTAGTGTAGATTCACCCAGCCTGGTATCAGTGAGGTTAGTGTAGGTTCACCCAGCCTGGTATCACTGAGGTTAGTGTAGGTTCACCCAGCCTTGTACCACTCAGGTTAGTGTAGGTTCACCCAGCCTGATATCAGTGTGGTTAGTGTAGGTTCACCCAGCCTGGTATCACTGTGGTTAGTGTAGATTCACCCAGCCGGGGATCACTGTGGTTACTGTCGGTTCACCCAGCCTGGTATCGCTGAGGTTAGTGTAGATTCACCCAGCCTTGGATCACTGAGGTCAGTGTAGGTTCACCCAGCCTGGTATCACTGTGGTTAGTGTAGATTCACCCAGCCTGGGATCACTGAGGTTAGTGTAGATTCACCCAGCCTGGTATGACTGAGGTTAGTGTAGATTCACCCAGCCTGGGATCACTGTGGTTAGTGTAGATTCACCCAGCCTGGTATCACTGTGGTTAGTGTAGGTTCACCCAGCCTGGTATCACTGAGGTGAGTGTAGATTCACCCCAGCCTGGTATCACTGTGGTTAGTGTAGATTCACCCAGCCTGGTATTACTGAGGTTAGTGTAGGTTCACCCCAGCCTGGTATCACTGAGGTTAGTGTAGGTTCACCCAGCCTGGTATCACTGTGGTTAGTGTAGATTCACCCCAGCCAGGTATCACTGTGATTAGTCTAGATTCACCCAGCCTGGTATCACTGAGGTCAGTGTAGGTTCACCCAGCCTGGTATCACTGAGGTTAGTGTAGATTCACCCAGCCTTGTATCACTGAGGTTAGTGTAGGTTCACCCAGCCTGGTATCACTGTGATTAGTGTAGGTTCACCCAGTGTGGTATCACTGTGGTTAGTGTAGATTCACCCAGCCTGGCATCACTGAGGTTATTGTAGGTTCACCCAGCCTGGTATCACTGTGATTAGTGTAGGTTCACCCAGTGTGGTATCACTGAGGTTAGTGTAGATTCACCCAGCCTGGCATCACTGAGGTTATTGTAGGTTCAACCAGCCTGGTATAACTGTGGTTAGTGTAGATTCACCCAGCCTGGTATCACTGAGGTTAGTGTAGGTTCACCCAGCCTGGTATCCCTGAGGTTAGTGTAGATTCACCCAGCCTGGTATCACTGTGGTTACTGTCGGTTTACCAAGCCTGGTATCACTGAGGTTAGTGTAGATTCACCCAGCCTGGTATCACTGTCGTTAGTGTAGGTTCACCCAGCCTGGTATCACTGTGGTTAGTGTAGATTCACCCAGCCTGGGATCACTGAGTTTAGTGTAGGTTCACCCAGCCTGGTATCACTGTGGTTAATGCAGATTCACCCAGCCTGGTATCACTGTGGTTAGTGTAGATTCACCCAGCCTGGTATCACTGTGGTTAGTGTCGGTTCACCAAGCCTGGGATCACTGAGGTTAGTGTAGATTCACCCAGCCTGGTATCACTGAGGTTAGTGAAGGTTCACCCAGCCTGGTATCACTGTGGTTAGTGTAGATTCACCCAGCCTGGTATCACTGAGGTTAGTGTAGGTTCACCCAGCCTGGTATCACTGAGGTTAGTGTAGATTCACCCCAGCCTGGTATAACTGTGGTTAGTGTAGGTTCACCCAGCCTGGGATCACTGATGTTTGTGTAGATTCACCCAGCCTGGTATCACTGAGGTTAATGTAGATTCACCCACCCTGGTATCACTGTGTTTAGTGTAGATTCACCCAGCCTGGTATCACTGAGGTTAGTGTAGTTCACCCAGCCTGGTATCACTGTGGTCAGTGTAGATTCACCCAGCCTGGTATCACTGTGGTTAATGTAGATTCACCCAGCCTGGTATCACTGAGGTTAGTGTAGGTTCACCCAGCCTGGTATCACTGTGGTTAGTGTAGGTTCACCCAGCCTGGTATCAGTGAGGTTAGTGTAGATTCACCCAGCCTGGGATCACTGTGGTTAGTGTAGATTCACCCAGCCTGGTATCACTGAGGTTAGTGTAGATTCATCCACCCTGGTATCACTGAGGTTAGTGTAGGTTCACCCAGCCTGGTATCACTGAGGTTAGTGTAGATTCACCCCAGCCTGGTATCACTGTGGTTAGTGTAGATTCACCCAGTCTGGTATCACTGAGGTTAGTGTAGATTCACCCAGCCTGGTATCAGTGAGGTTAGTGTAGGTTCACCCAGCCTGGTATCACTGTGGTTAGTGTAGATTCACCCCAGCCTGGTATCACTGTGGTTAATGTAGATTCACCCAGCCGGGTATCACTGAGGTTAGTGTCGGTTCACCCAGCCTGGTATCACTGTGGTTAGTGTAGATTCACCCAGCCTGGTATCACTGAGGTTAGTGTAGATTCACCCAGCCTTGTATCACTGAGGTTAGTGTAGGTTCACCCAGCCTGGTATCACTGTGATTACTGTCGGTTCACCAAGTGTGGTATCACTGAGGTTAGTGTAGATTCACCCAGCCTGGCATCACTGAGGTTATTGTAGGTTCAACCAGCCTGGTATAACTGTGGTTAGTGTAGATTCACCCAGCCTGGTATCACTGAGGTTAGTGTAGATTCACCCAGCCTGGTATCACTGTGGTTAGTGTAGGTTTACCCAGCTTGGTATCACTGATGTTAATGTAGGTTCACCCAGCCTGGTATCACTGTGGTTAGTATAGATTCACCCAGCCTGGTATCACTGTGGTTAGTGTAGATTCACCCAGCCTGGTATCACTGAGGTTAGCGTAGGTTCATCCAGCCTCGTATCACTGTGGTTAGTGTAGATTCACCCAGCCTGGTATCACTGAGGTTAGTGTAGGTTCACCCAGCCTTGTACCACTCAGGTTAGTGTAGGTTCACCCAGCCTGATATCAGTGTGGTTAGTGTAGGTTCACCCAGCCTGGTATCACTGTGGTTAGTGTAGATTCACCCAGCCGGGGATCACTGTGGTTACTGTCGGTTCACCCAGCCTGGTATCGCTGAGGTTAGTGTAGATTCACCCAGCCTGGGATCACTGAGGTCAGTGTAGGTTCACCCAGCCTGGTATCACTGTGGTTAGTGTAGATTCACCCAGCCTGGTATCACTGAGGTTAGTGTAGATTCATCCAGCCTGGGATCACTGTGGTTAGTGTAGATTCACCCAGCCTGGTATGACTGAGGTTAGTGTAGATTCACCCAGCCTGGGATCACTGTGGTTAGTGTAGATTCACCCAGCCTGGTATCACTGTGGTTAGTGTAGGTTCACCCAGCCTGGTATCACTGAGGTGAGTGTAGATTCACCCCAGCCTGGTATCACTGTGGTTAGTGTAGATTCACCCAGCCTGGTATTACTGAGGTTAGTGTAGGTTCACCCCAGCCTGGTATCACTGAGGTTAGTGTAGGTTCACCCAGCCTGGTATCACTGTGGTTAGTGTAGATTCACCCCAGCCAGGTATCACTGTGATTAGTCTAGATTCACCCAGCCTGGTATCACTGAGGTCAGTGTAGGTTCACCCAGCCTGGTATCACTGAGGTTAGTGCAGATTCACCCAGCCTTGTATCACTGAGGTTAGTGTAGGTTCACCCAGCCTGGTATCACTGTGATTACTGTCGGTTCACCAAGCCTGGTATCACTGTGGTTAGTGTAGATTCACCCAGCCTGGTATCACTGAGGTTAGTGTAGGTTCAACCAGCCTGGTATCACTGTGGTTAGTGTAGGTTCACCCAGTGTGGTATCACTGAGGTTAGTGTAGATTCACCCAGCCTGGCATCACTGAGGTTATTGTAGGTTCAACCAGCCTGGTATAACTGTGGTTAGTGTAGATTCACCCAGCCTGGTATCACTGTGGTTAGTGCAGATTCACCCAGCCTGGGATGACTGTGGTTAGTATAGATTCACCCAGCCTGGTATCAGTGAGGTTAGTGTAGATTCACCCAGCCTGGTATCACTGAGGTTAGTGTAGGTTCACCCAGCCTGGTATCACTGAGGTTAGTGTCGGTTCACCCAGCCTGGTATGACTGTGGTTAGTGTAGATTCACCCAGCCTGGTATCACTGAGGATAGTGTAGATTCACCCAGCCTGGTATCACTGAGGTTAGTGTAGGTTCACCCAGCCTGGTATCACTGAGGTTAGTGTAGATTCACCCAGCCTGGTATCACTGAAGTTAGTGTAGGTTCACCCAGTCTGGTATCACTGAGGTTAGTGTAGATTCACCCCAGCCTGGTATCACTGTGGTTAGTGTAGATTCACCCAGCCTGGTATCACTGAGGTTAGTGTAGGTACACCCAGCCTGGTATCACTGTGGTTAGTGTAGATTCACCCCAGCCTGGTATCACTGTGGTTAGTCTAGATTCACCCAGCCTGGTATCGCTGAGGTCAGTGTAGGTTCACCCAGCCTGGTGTCACTGAGGTTAGTGTAGATTTACCCAGCCTTGTATCACTCAGGTTAGTGTAGGTTCACCCAGCCTGATATCACTGTGATTACTGTAGGTTCACCCAGTGTGGTATCCCTGAGGTTAGTGTAGATTCACCCAGCCTGGTATCACTGAGGTTAGTGTAGGTTCACCCAGCCTGGTATCACTGATGTTTGTGTAGGTTCACCCAGCCTGGTATCACTGTGGTTTGTATAGATTCACCCAGCCTGGTATCACTGTGGTTAGTGTAGATTCACCCAGTCTGGTATCACTGAGGTTAGCGTAGGTTCACCCAGCCTGGTATCACTGTGGTTAGTGTAGATTCACCCAGCCTGGTATCACTGTGGTTAGTGTCGGTTCACCCAGCCTGGTATCACTATGGTTAGTGTAGATTCACCCAGCCTGGTATCACTGTGGTTAGTGTAGGTTCACCCAGCCTGGTATCACTATGGTTAGTGTAGGTTCAGCCAGCCTTGTATCACTGAGGTTAGTCTATATTCACCCAGCCTGGTATCACTGAGGTTAGTGTAGGTTCACCCAGCCTGGTATCACTGAGGTTAGTGTAGATTCACCCAGCCTTGTATCACTGAGGTTAGTGTAGGTTCACCCAGCCTGGTATCACTGTGGTTATTGTAGGTTCAACCAGCCTGGTATCACTGAGGTTAGTGTAGATTCACCCAGCCTTGTATCACTGAGGTCAGTGTAGGTTCACCCAGCCTGGTATCACTGTGGTTACTGTCGGTTCACCAAGTGTGGTATCACTGAGGTTAGTGTAGGTTCACCCAGCCTGGCATCACTGTGGTTATTGTAGGTTCAACCAGCCTGGTATAACTGTGGTTAGTGTAGATTCACCCAGCCTGGTATCACTGAGGTTAGTGTAGATTCACCCAGCCTGGTATCACTGTGGTTAGTGTAGGTTTACCCAGCCTGGTATCACTGATGTTAATGTAGATTCACCCAGCCTGGTATCACTGATGTTTGTGTAGGTTCACCCAGCCTGGTATCACTGAGGTTAGTGTAGATTCACCCAGTCTGGTATCACTGAGGTTAGTGTAGGTTCTCCCAGCCTGGTATCAGTGATGTTATGTAGGTTCACCCAGCCTGTTATCACTGTGGTTACTGTCGGTTCACCAGCCTGGTATCACTGAGGTTAGTGTAGATTCACCCAGCCTGGTATCACTGAGGTTAGTGTAGGTTCACCCAGCCTGGTATCACTGTGGTTAGTGTAGATTCACCCAGCCGGGGATCATGTGGTTAATGTCGGTTCACCCAGCCTGGTATCACTGAGGTTAGTGTATATTCACCCAGCCTGGGATCACTGATGTTTGTGTAGATTCACCCAGCCTGGTATCACTGAGGTTAATGTAGATTCACCCACCCTGGTATCACTGTGGTTAGTGTAGATTCACCCAGCCTGGTATCAGTGAGGTTAGTGTATGTTCACCCAGCCTGGTATCACTGTGGTCAGTGTAGATTCACCCAGCCTGGTATCACTGTGGTTAATGTAGATTCACCCAGCCTGGTATCACTGAGGTTAGTGTAGGTTCACCCAGCCTGGTATCACTGTGGTTAGTGTAGGTTCACCCAGCCTGGTATCAGTGAGGTTAGTGTAGATTCACCCAGCCTGGGATCACTGTGGTTAGTGTAGATTCACCCAGCCTGGTATCACTGAGGTTAGTGTAGATTCATCCACCCTGGTATCACTGAGGTTAGTGTAGGTTCACCCAGCCTGGTATCACTGAGGTTAGTGTAGATTCACCCCAGCCTGGTATCACTGAGGTTAGTGTAGGTTCACCCAGCCTGGTATCACTGATGTTAGTGTAGGTTCACCCAGCCTGGTATCACTGTGGTTAGTATAGATTCACCCAGCCTGGTATCACTGTGGTTAGTGTAGATTCACCCAGTCTGGTATCACTGAGGTTAGCGTAGGTTCACCCAGCCTGGTATCACTGTGGTTAGTGTAGATTCACCCAGCCTGGTATCACTGTGGTTAGTGTCGGTTCACCCAGCCTGGTATCACTGAGGTTAGTGTAGATTCACCCAGCCTTGTATCACTGAGGTTAGTGTAGGTTCACCCAGCCTGGTATCACTGTGGTTATTGTAGGTTCAACCAGCCTGGTATCACTGAGGTTAGTGTAGATTCACCCAGCCTTGTATCACTGAGGTTAGTGTAGGTTCACCCAGCCTGGTATCACTGTGGTTAGTGTAGGTTCACCCAGTGTGGTATCACTGAGGTTAGTGTAGATTCACCCAGCCTGGCATCACTGTGGTTAGTGTAGGTTCAACCAGCCTGGTATAACTGTGGTTAGTGTAGATTCACCCAGCCTGGTATCACTGTGGTTAGTGTAGGTTCACCCAGCCTGGTATCACTGAGGTTAGTGTAGATTCACCCAGCCTTGTATCACTGAGGTTAGTGTAGGTTCACCCAGCCTGGTATCACTGTGGTTATTGTAGGTTCAACCAGCCTGGTATCACTGAGGTTAGTGTAGATTCACCCAGCCTTGTATCACTGAGGTTAGTGTAGGTTCACCCAGCCTGGTATCACTGTGGTTAGTGTAGGTTCACCCAGTGTGGTATCACTGAGGTTAGTGTAGATTCACCCAGCCTGGCATCACTGTGGTTAGTGTAGGTTCAACCAGCCTGGTATAACTGTGGTTAGTGTAGATTCACCCAGCCTGGTATCACTGAGGTTAGTGTAGATTCACCCAGCCTGGTATCACTGTGGTTAGTGTAGGTTCACCCAGCCTGGTACCACTGTGGTTAGTGTAGATTCACCCAGCCTGGTATCACTGAGGTTAGTGTAGGTTCACCCAGCCTGGTATCCCTGAGGTTAGTGTAGATTCACCCAGCCTGGTATCACTGTGGTTAGTGTAGGTTCACCCAGCCTGGTATCACTGTGGTTAGTGTAGATTCACCCAGCCTGGGATCAGCGAGTTTAGTGTAGGTTCACCCAGCCTGGTATCACTGTGGTTAATGTAGATTCACCCAGCCTGGTATCACTGTGATTAGTGTAGATTCACCCAGCCTGGTATCACTGTGGTTAGTGTAGGTTCACCCAGCCTGGGATCACTGAGGTTAGTGCAGATTCACCCAGCCTGGTATCACTGTGGTTAGTTTAGGTTCATCCAGCCAGGTATCACTGTGATTAGTGTAGGTTCACCCAGCCTGGTATCACTGTGGTTAGTGTAGGTTCACCCAGCCTGGTATCACTGTGGTTAGTGTAGATTCACCCAGCCTGGGATCAGTGAGTTTAGTGTAGGTTCACCCAGCCTGGTATCACTGTGGTTAATGTAGATTCACCCAGCCTGGTATCACTGTGGTTAATGTAGATTCACCCAGCCTGGTATCACTGAGGTTAGTGT
The DNA here is from genome assembly GCF_020745735.1 of Hemiscyllium ocellatum. NCBI lineage: Eukaryota > Metazoa > Chordata > Chondrichthyes > Orectolobiformes > Hemiscylliidae > Hemiscyllium > Hemiscyllium ocellatum. Next base: position 27,180,246 of record NC_083433.1, on the reverse strand, counting down.
AGGTTCACCCAGCCTGGTATCACTGTGGTTAGTGTAGGTTCACCCAGCCTGGTATCAGTGAGGTTAGTGTAGATTCACCCAGCCTGGGATCACTGTGGTTAGTGTAGATTCACCCAGCCTGGTATCACTGTGGTTAGTGTCGGTTCACCCAGCCTGGTATCACTATGGTTAGTGTAGGTTCAGCCAGCCTTGTATCACTGAGGTTAGTGTAGGTTCACCCAGCCTGGTATCACTGAGGTTAGTGTAGATTCACCCAGCCTTGTATCACTGAGGTTAGTGTAGGTTCACCCAGCCTGGTATCACTGTGGTTATTGTAGGTTCAACCAGCCTGGTATCACTGAGGTTAGTGTAGATTCACCCAGCCTTGTATCACTGAGGTTAGTGTAGGTTCACCCAGCCTGGTATCACTGTGGTTAGTGTAGGTTCACCCAGTGTGGTATCACTGAGGTTAGTGTAGATTCACCCAGCCTGGCATCACTGTGGTTAGTGTAGGTTCAACCAGCCTGGTATAACTGTGGTTAGTGTAGATTCACACAGCCTGGTATCACTGAGGTTAGTGTAGATTCACCCAGCCTGGTATCACTGTGGTTAGTGTAGGTTTACCCAGCCTGGTATCACTGATGTCAATGTAGATTCACCCAGCCTGGTATCACTGTGTTTGTGTAGGTTCACCCAGCCTGGTATCACTGAGGTTAGTGTAGATTCACCCAGCCTGGTATCACTGTGGTTAGTGTAGGTTTACCCAGCCTGGTATCACTGATGTTAATGTAGATTCACCCAGCCTGGTATCACTGATGTTTGTGTAGGTTCACCCAGCCTGGTATCACTGAGGTTAGTGTAGATTCACCCAGTCTGGTATCACTGAGGTTAGTGTAGGTTCTCCCAGCCTGGTATCAGTGATGTTAATGTAGGTTCACCCAGCCTGTTATCACTGTGGTTACTGTCGGTTCACCAAGCCTGGTATCACTGAGGTTAGTGTAGATTCACCCAGCCTGGTATCACTGAGGTTAGTGTAGGTTCACCCAGCCGGGGATCACTGTGGTTAGTGTAGGTTCACCCAGCCTGGTATCACTGAGGTTAGTGTAGATTCACCCAGCCTGGTATCACTGAGGTTTGTGTAGATTCACCCAGCCTGGTATCACTGAGGTTAATGTAGATTCACCCAGCCTGGTATCACTGTGGTTAGTGTAGATTCACCCAGCCTGGTATCACTGAGGTTAGTGTAGTTCACCCAGCCTGGTATCACTGTGGTCAGTGTAGATTCACCCAGCCTGGTATCACTGTGGTTAATGTAGATTCACCCAGCCTGGTATCACTGAGGTTAGTGTAGGTTCACCCAGCCTGGTATCACTGTGGTTAGTGTAGGTTCACCCAGCCTGGTATCAGTGAGGTTAGTGTAGATTCACCCAGCCTGGGATCACTGTGGTTAGTGTAGATTCACCCAGCCTGGTATCACTGAGGTTAGTGTAGATTCATCCACCCTGGTATCACTGAGGTTAGTGTAGGTTCACCCAGCCTGGTATCACTGTGGTTAGTGTAGGTTCACCCAGCCTGGTATCACTGAGGTGAGTGTAGATTCACCCCAGCCTGGTATCACTGTGGTTAGTGTAGATTCACCCAGCCTGGTATTACTGAGGTTAGTGTAGGTTCACCCCAGCCTGGTATCACTGAGGTTAGTGTAGGTTCACCCAGCCTGGTATCACTGTGGTTAGTGTAGATTCACCCCAGCCAGGTATCACTGTGATTAGTCTAGATTCACCCAGCCTGGTATCACTGAGGTCAGTGTAGGTTCACCCAGCCTGGTATCACTGAGGTTAGTGTAGATTCACCCAGCCTTGTATCACTGAGGTTAGTGTAGGTTCACCCAGCCTGGTATCACTGTGATTAGTGTAGGTTCACCCAGTGTGGTATCACTGTGGTTAGTGTAGATTCACCCAGCCTGGCATCACTGAGGTTATTGTAGGTTCACCCAGCCTGGTATCACTGTGATTAGTGTAGGTTCACCCAGTGTGGTATCACTGAGGTTAGTGTAGATTCACCCAGCCTGGCATCACTGAGGTTATTGTAGGTTCAACCAGCCTGGTATAACTGTGGTTAGTGTAGATTCACCCAGCCTGGTATCACTGTGGTTAGTGCAGATTCACCCAGCCTGGGATGACTGTGGTTAGTATAGATTCACCCAGCCTGGTATCAGTGAGGTTAGTGTAGATTCACCCAGCCTGGTATCACTGAGGTTAGTGTAGATTCACCCCAGCCTGGTATCACTGTGGTTAGTGTAGATTCACCCAGCCTGGTATCACTGAGGTTAGTGTAGTTCACCCAGCCTGGTATCACTGTGGTTAGTCTAGATTCACCCAGCCTGGGATCACTGTGGTTAGTGTAGGTTCACCCAGCCTGGTATCACTGAGGTTAGTGTCGGTTCACCCAGCCTGGTATGACTGTGGTTAGTGTAGATTCACCCAGCCTGGTATCACTGAGGTTAGTGTAGTTCACCCAGCCTGGTATCACTGAGGTTAGTGTAGGTTCACCCAGCCTGGTATCACTGAAGTTAGTGTAGGTTCACCCAGTCTGGTATCACTGAGGTTAGTGTAGATTCACCCCAGCCTGGTATCACTGTGGTTAGTGTAGATTCATCCAGCCTGGTATCACTGAGGTTAGTGTAGGTTCACCCAGCCTGGTATCACTGTGGTTAGTGTAGATTCACCCCAGCCTGGTATCACTGTGGTTAGTCTAGATTCACCCAGCCTGGTATCGCTGAGGTCAGTGTAGGTTCACCCAGCCTGGTGTCACTGAGGTTAGTGTAGATTTACCCAGCCTTGTATCACTCAGGTTAGTGTAGGTTCACCCAGCCTGATATCACTGTGATTACTGTCGGTTCACCAAGTGTGGTATCCCTGAGGTTAGTGTAGATTCACCCAGCCTGGCATCACTGAGGTTATTGTAGGTTCAACCAGCCTGGTATCACTGATGTTTGTGTAGGTTCACCCAGCCTGGTATCACTGTGGTTTGTATAGATTCACCCAGCCTGGTATCACTGTGGTTAGTGTAGATTCACCCAGCCTGGTATCACTGAGGTTAGCGTAGGTTCACCCAGCCTGGTATCACTGTGGTTAGTGTAGATTCACCCAGCCTGGTATCACTGTGGTTAGTGTAGGTTCACCCAGCCTGGTATCACTGTGGTTAGTGTAGATTCACCCAGCCTGGTATCACTGTGGTTAGTGTCGGTTCACCCAGCCTGGTATCACTGTGGTTAGTGTAGGTTCAGCCAGCCTTGTATCACTGAGGTTAGTCTATATTCACCCAGCCTGGTATCACTGAGGTTAGTGTAGGTTCACCCAGCCTGGTATCACTGAGGTTAGTGTAGATTCACCCAGCCTTGTATCACTGAGGTTAGTGTAGGTTCACCCAGCCTGGTATCACTGTGGTTATTGTAGGTTCAACCAGCCTGGTATCACTGAGGTTAGTGTAGATTCACCCAGCCTTGTATCACTGAGGTTAGTGTAGGTTCACCCAGCCTGGTATCACTGTGGTTAGTGTAGGTTCACCCAGTGTGGTATCACTGAGGTTAGTGTAGATTCACCCAGCCTGGCATCACTGTGGTTAGTGTAGGTTCAACCAGCCTGGTATAACTGTGGTTAGTGTAGATTCACCCAGCCTGGTATCACTGAGGTTAGTGTAGATTCACCCAGCCTGGTATCACTGTGGTTAGTGTAGGTTTACCCAGCCTGGTATCACTGATGTCAATGTAGATTCACCCAGCCTGGTATCACTGTGGTTATTGTAGGTTCAACCAGCCTGGTATAACTGTGGTTAGTGTAGATTCACCCAGCCTGGTATCACTGAGGTTAGTGTAGATTCACCCAGCCTGGTATCACTGAGGTTAGTGTAGGTTCACCCAGCCTGGTTTCACTGTGGTTAGTGTAGGTTCACCCAGCCTGGTATCACTGTGGTTACTGTAGATTCACCCAGCCTGGTATCACTGTGGTTAGTGTAGATTCATCCAGCCTGGTATCACTGTGGTTAGTGTAGGTTCACCCAGCCTGGTATGACTGATGGGAGTGTAGGTTCACCCAGCCTGGTATCACTTTGGTTAGTGTAGGTTCACCCAGCCTGGTATCACTGTGGTTAGTGTAGATTCACCCAGCCTGGTATCACTGAGGTTAGTGTAGGTTCACCCAGCCTGGTATCCCTGAGGTTAGTGTAGATTCACCCAGCCTGGTATCACTGTGGTTACTGTCGGTTTACCAAGCCTGGTATCACTGAGGTTAGTGTAGATTCACCCAGCCTGGTATCACTGTCATTAGTGTAGGTTCACCCAGCCTGGTATCACTGTGGTTAGTGTAGATTCACCCAGCCTGGGATCACTGAGTTTAGTGTAGGTTCACCCAGCCTGGTATCACTGTGGTTAGTGTAGATTCACCCAGCCTGGTATCACTGTGGTTAGTGTAGATTCACCCAGCCTGGTATCACTGTGGTTAGTGTAGGTTCACCCAGCCTGGGATCACTGAGGTTAGTGCAGATTCACCCAGCCTGGTATCACTGTGGTTAGTTTAGGTTCATCCAGCCAGGTATCACTGTGATTAGTGTAGGTTCACCCAGCCTGGTATCACTGTGGTTAGTGTAGGTTCACCCAGCCTGGTATCACTGAGGTTAGTGTAGATTCACCCCAGCCTGGTATAACTGTGGTTAGTGTAGGTTCACCCAGCCTGGGATCACTGATGTTTGTGTAGATTCACCCAGCCTGGTATCACTGAGGTTAATGTAGATTCACCCACCCTGGTATCACTGTGGTTAGTGTAGATTCACCCAGCCTGGTATCACTGAGGTTAGTGTAGTTCACCCAGCCTGGTATCACTGTGGTCAGTGTAGATTCACCCAGCCTGGTATCACTGTGGTTAATGTAGATTCACCCAGCCTGGTATCACTGAGGTTAGTGTAGGTTCACCCAGCCTGGTATCACTGTGGTTAGTGTAGGTTCACCCAGCCTGGTATCAGTGAGGTTAGTGTAGATTCACCCAGCCTGGGATCACTGTGGTTAGTGTAGATTCACCCAGCCTGGTATCACTGAGGTTAGTGTAGATTCATCCACCCTGGTATCACTGAGGTTAGTGTAGGTTCACCCAGCCTGGTATCAGTGAGGTTAGTGTAGATTCACCCCAGCCTGGTATCACTGTGGTTAGTGTAGATTCACCCAGCCTGGTATCACTGAGGTTAGTGTAGGTTCACCCAGCCTGGTATCACTGAGGTTAGTGTAGATTCACCCAGCCTGGTATCAGTGAGGTTAGTGTAGGTTCACCCAGCCTGGTATCACTGTGGTTAGTGTAGATTCACCCCAGCCTGGTATCACTGTGGTTAATGTAGATTCACCCAGCCGGGTATCACTGAGGTTAGTGTCGGTTCACCCAGCCTGGTATCACTGTGGTTAGTGTAGATTCACCCAGCCAGGTATCACTGAGGTTAGTGTAGATTCACCCAGCCTTGTATCACTGAGGTTAGTGTAGGTTCACCCAGCCTGGTATCACTGTGATTAGTGTAGGTTCACCCAGTGTGGTATCACTGAGGTTAGTGTAGATTCACCCAGCCTGGCATCACTGAGGTTATTGTAGGTTCAACCAGCCTGGTATAACTGTGGTTAGTGTAGATTCACCCAGCCTGGTATCACTGAGGTTAGTGTAGATTGACCCAGCCTGGTATCACTGTGGTTAGTGTAGGTTTACCCAGCTTGGTATCACTGATGTTAGTGTAGGTTCACACAGCCTGGTATCACTGTGGTTAGTATAGATTCACCCAGCCTGGTATCACTGTGGTTAGTGTAGATTCACCCAGCCTGGTATCACTGAGGTTAGCGTAGGTTCATCCAGCCTCGTATCACTGTGGTTAGTGTAGATTCACCCAGCCTGGTATCACTGAGGTTAGTGTAGGTTCACCCAGCCTTGTACCACTCAGGTTAGTGTAGGTTCACCCAGCCTGATATCAGTGTGGTCAGTGTAGGTTCACCCAGCCTGGTATCACTGTGGTTAGTGTAGATTCACCCAGGCTGGGATCACTGAGGTTAGTGTAGATTCACCCAGCCTGGTATCACTGTGGTTAGTGTAGATTCACCCAGCCTGGTATGACTGAGGTTAGTGTAGATTCACCCAGCCTGGGATCACTGTGGTTAGTGTAGATTCACCCAGCCTGGTATCACTGTGGTTAGTGTAGGTTCACCCAGCCTGGTATCACTGAGGTGAGTGTAGATTCACCCCAGCCTGGTATCACTGTGGTTAGTGTAGATTCACCCAGCCTGGTATTACTGAGGTTAGTGTAGGTTCACCCAGCCTGGTATCACTGAGGTTAGTGTAGATTCACCCAGCCTTGTATCACTGAGGTCAGTGTAGGTTCACCCAGCCTGGTATCACTGTGGTTAGTGTAGGTTCACCCAGTGTGGTATCACTGAGGTTAGTGTAGGTTCACCCAGCCTGGTATCACTGTGGTTATTGTAGGTTCAACCAGCCTGGTATAACTGTGGTTAGTGTAGATTCACCCAGCCTGGTATCACTGAGGTTAGTGTAGATTCACCCAGCCTGGTATCACTGTGGTTAGTGTAGGTTCACCCAGCCTGGTATCACTGAGGTTAGTGTAGATTCACCCAGCCTGGTATCACTGATGTTAGTGTAGGTTCACCCAGCCTGGTATCACTGAGGTTAGTGTAGATTCACCCAGTCTGGTATCACTGAGGTTAGTGTAGGTTCTCCCAGCCTGGTATCAGTGATGTTAATGTAGGTTCACCCAGCCTGTTATCACTGTGGTTACTGTCGGTTCACCCAGCCTGGTATCACTGAGGTTAGTGTAGATTCACCCAGCCTGGTATCACTGAGGTTAGTGTAGGTTCACCCAGCCTGGTATCACTGTGGTTAGTGTAGATTCACCCAGCCGGGGATCACTGTGGTTAATGTCGGTTCACCCAGCCTGGTATCACTGAGGTTAGTGTATATTCACCCAGCCTGGGATCACTGATGTTAGTGTAGATTCACCCAGCCTGGTATCACTGAGGTTAATGTAGATTCACCCACCCTGGTATCACTGTGGTTAGTGTAGATTCACCCAGCCTGGTATCACTGAGGTTAGTGTAGTTCACCCAGCCTGGTATCACTGTGGTCAGTGTAGATTCACCCAGCCTGGTATCACTGTGGTTAATGTAGATTCACCCAGCCTGGTATCACTGAGGTTAGTGTAGGTTCACCCAGCCTGGTATCACTGTGGTTAGTGTAGGTTCACCCAGCCTGGTATCAGTGAGGTTAGTGTAGATTCACCCAGCCTGGGATCACTGTGGTTAGTGTAGATTCACCCAGCCTGGTATCACTGAGGTTAGTGTAGATTCATCCACCCTGGTATCACTGAGGTTAGTGTAGGTTCACCCAGCCTGGTATCACTGAGGTTAGTGTAGATTCACCCCAGCCTGGTATCACTGAGGTTAGTGTAGGTTCACCCAGCCTGGTATCACTGATGTTAGTGTAGGTTCACCCAGCCTGGTATCACTGTGGTTAGTATAGATTCACCCAGCCTGGTATCACTGTGGTTAGTGTAGATTCACCCAGTCTGGTATCACTGAGGTTAGCGTAGGTTCACCCAGCCTGGTATCACTGTGGTTAGTGTAGATTCACCCAGCCTGGTATCACTGTGGTTAGTGTCGGTTCACCCAGCCTGGTATCACTGAGGTTAGTGTAGATTCACCCAGCCTTGTATCACTGAGGTTAGTGTAGGTTCACCCAGCCTGGTATCACTGTGGTTATTGTAGGTTCAACCAGCCTGGTATCACTGAGGTTAGTGTAGATTCACCCAGCCTTGTATCACTGAGGTTAGTGTAGGTTCACCCAGCCTGGTATCACTGTGGTTAGTGTAGGTTCACCCAGTGTGGTATCACTGAGGTTAGTGTAGATTCACCCAGCCTGGCATCACTGTGGTTAGTGTAGGTTCAACCAGCCTGGTATAACTGTGGTTAGTGTAGATTCACCCAGCCTGGTATCACTGTGGTTAGTGTAGGTTCACCCAGCCTGGTATCACTGAGGTTAGTGTAGATTCACCCAGCCTTGTATCACTGAGGTTAGTGTAGCTTCACCCAGCCTGGTATCACTGTGGTTATTGTAGGTTCAACCAGCCTGGTATCACTGAGGTTAGTGTAGATTCACCCAGCCTTGTATCACTGAGGTTAGTGTAGGTTCACCCAGCCTGGTATCACTGTGGTTAGTGTAGGTTCACCCAGTGTGGTATCACTGAGGTTAGTGTAGATTCACCCAGCCTGGCATCACTGTGGTTAGTGTAGGTTCAACCAGCCTGGTATAACTGTGGTTAGTGTAGATTCACCCAGCCTGGTATCACTGAGGTTAGTGTAGATTCACCCAGCCTGGTATCACTGTGGTTAGTGTAGGTTCACCCAGCCTGGTACCACTGTGGTTAGTGTAGATTCACCCAGCCTGGTATCACTGAGGTTAGTGTAGGTTCACCCAGCCTGGTATCCCTGTGGTTAGTGTAGATTCACCCAGCCTGGTATCACTGTGGTTACTGTCGGTTCACCCAGCCTGGTATCAGTGAGGTTAGTGTAGATTCACCCAGCCTGGTATCACTGTGGTTAGTGTAGGTTCACCCAGCCTGGTATCACTGTGGTTAGTGTAGATTCACCCAGCCTGGGATCACTGAGTTTAGTGTAGGTTCACCCAGCCTGGTATCACTGTGGTTAGTGTAGATTCACCCAGCCTGGTATCACTGTGGTTAGTGTAGATTCACCCAGCCTGGTATCACTGTGGTTAGTGTAGGTTCACCCAGCCTGGGATCACTGAGGTTAGTGCAGATTCACCCAGCCTGGTATCACTGTGGTTAGTTTAGGTTCATCCAGCCAGGTATCACTGTGATTAGTGTAGGTTCACCCAGCCTGGTATCACTGTGGTTAGTGTAGGTTCACCCAGCCTGGTATCACTGTGGTTAGTGTAGATTCACCCAGCCTGGGATCAGTGAGTTTAGTGTAGGTTCACCCAGCCTGGTATCACTGTGGTTAATGTAGATTCACCCAGCCTGGTATCACTGTGGTTAATGTAGATTCACCCAGCCTGGTATCACTGAGGTTAGTGTAGGTTCACCCAGCCTGGTATCACTGTGGTTAGTGTAGGTTCACCCAGCCTGGTATCAGTGAGGTTAGTGTAGATTCACCCAGCCTGGGATCACTGTGGTTAGTGTAGATTCACCCAGCCTGGTATCACTGTGGTTAGTGTAGGTTCACCCAGCCTGGTATCACTATGGTTAGTGTAGGTTCAGCCAGCCTTGTATCACTGAGGTTAGTGTAGGTTCACCCAGCCTGGTATCACTGAGGTTAGTGTAGATTCACCCAGCCTTGTATCACTGAGGTTAGTGTAGGTTCACCCAGCCTGGTATCACTGTGGTTATTGTAGGTTCAACCAGCCTGGTATCACTGAGGTTAGTGTAGATTCACCCAGCCTTGTATCACTGAGGTTAGTGTAGGTTCACCCAGCCTGGTATCACTGTGGTTAGTGTAGGTTCACCCAGTGTGGTATCACTGAGGTTAGTGTAGATTCACCCAGCCTGGCATCACTGTGGTTAGTGTAGGTTCAACCAGCCTGGTATAACTGTGGTTAGTGTAGATTCACACAGCCTGGTATCACTGAGGTTAGTGTAGATTCACCCAGCCTGGTATCACTGTGGTTAGTGTAGGTTTACCCAGCCTGGTATCACTGATGTCAATGTAGATTCACCCAGCCTGGTATCACTGATGTTAGTGTAGGTTCACCCAGCCTGGTATCACTGAGGTTAGTGTAGATTCACCCAGCCTGGTATCACTGTGGTTAGTGTAGGTTTACCCAGCCTGGTATCACTGATGTTAATGTAGATTCACCCAGCCTGGTATCACTGATGTTTGTGTAGGTTCACCCAGCCTGGTATCACTGAGGTTAGTGTAGATTCACCCAGTCTGGTATCACTGAGGTTAGTGTAGGTTCTCCCAGCCTGGTATCAGTGATGTTAATGTAGGTTCACCCAGCCTGTTATCACTGTGGTTACTGTCGGTTCACCAAGCCTGGTATCACTGAGGTTAGTGTAGATTCACCCAGTCTGGTATCACTGAGGTTAGTGTAGGTTCACCCAGCCGGGTATCACTGTGGTTAATGTCGGTTCACCCAGCCTGGTATCACTGAGGTTAGTGTATATTCACCCAGCCTGGTATCACTGATGTTAGTGTAGATTCACCCAGCCTGGTATCACTGAGGTTAGTGTAGATTCACCCAGCCTGGTATCACTGAGGTTAGTGTAGATTCACCCAGCCTGGTATCACTGAGGTTAGTGTAGATTCACCCAGCCTGGTATCACTGAGGTTAGTGTAGATTCACCCAGCCTGGTATCACTGTGGTTAGTGTAGATTCACCCAGCCTGGTATCACTGAGGTTAGTGTAGATTCATCCACCCTGGTATCACTGAGGTTAGTGTAGGTTCACCCAGCCTGGTATCACTGAGGTTAGTGTAGATTCACCCCAGCCTGGTATCACTGAGGTTAGTGTAGATTCACCCAGCCTGGTATCACTGAGGTTAGTGTAGATTCACCCAGCCTGGTATCACTGAGGTTAGTGTAGTTCACCCAGCCTGGTATCACTGAGGTTAGTGTAGGTTCACCCAGCCTTGTACCACTCAGGTTAGTGTAGGTTCACCCAGCCTGATATCAGTGTGGTTAGTGTAGGTTCACCCAGCCTGGTATCACTGTGGTTAGTGTAGATTCACCCAGCCGGGGATCACTGTGGTTACTGTCGGTTCACCCAGCCTGGTATCGCTGAGGTTAGTGTAGATTCACCCAGCCTTGGATCACTGAGGTCAGTGTAGGTTCACCCAGCCTGGTATCACTGTGGTTAGTGTAGATTCACCCAGCCTGGGATCACTGAGGTTAGTGTAGATTCACCCAGCCTGGTATGACTGAGGTTAGTGTAGATTCACCCAGCCTGGGATCACTGTGGTTAGTGTAGATTCACCCAGCCTGGTATCACTGTGGTTAGTGTAGGTTCACCCAGCCTGGTATCACTGAGGTGAGTGTAGATTCACCCCAGCCTGGTATCACTGTGGTTAGTGTAGATTCACCCAGCCTGGTATTACTGAGGTTAGTGTAGGTTCACCCCAGCCTGGTATCACTGAGGTTAGTGTAGATTCACCCAGCCTGGTATCACTGTGGTTAGTGTAGATTCACCCCAGCCAGGTATCACTGTGATTAGTCTAGATTCACCCAGCCTGGTATCACTGAGGTCAGTGTAGGTTCACCCAGCCTGGTATCACTGAGGTTAGTGTAGATTCACCCAGCCTTGTATCACTGTGGTTAGTGTAGATTCACCCAGCCTGGCATCACTGAGGTTAGTGTAGGTTCACCCAGCCTGGTATCACTGTGGTTAGTGTAGGTTCACCCAGTGTGGTATCACTGAGGTTAGTGTAGATTCACCCAGCCTGGTATCACTGAGGTTATTGTAGGTTCAACCAGCCTGGTATAACTGTGGTTAGTGTAGATTCACCCAGCCTGGTATCACTGTGGTTAGTGCAGATTCACCCAGCCTGGGATGACTGTGGTTAGTATAGATTCACCCAGCCTGGTATCAGTGAGGTTAGTGTAGATTCACCCAGCCTGGTATCACTGAGGTTAGTGTAGATTCACCCCAGCCTGGTATCACTGTGGTTAGTGTAGATTCACCCAGCCTGGTATCACTGTGGTTAGTGTAGATTCACCCAGCCTGGTATCACTGAGGTTAGTGTAGTTCACCCAGCCTGGTATCACTGTGGTTAGTCTAGATTCACCCAGCCTGGGATCACTGTGGTTAGTGTAGGTTCACCCAGCCTGGTATCACTGAGGTTAGTGTCGGTTCACCCAGCCTGGTATGACTGTGGTTAGTGTAGATTCACCCAGCCTGGTATCACTGAGGTTAGTGTAGTTCACCCAGCCTGGTATCACTGAGGTTAGTGTAGGTTCACCCAGCCTGGTATCACTGAAGTTAGTGTAGGTTCACCCAGTCTGGTATCACTGAGGTTAGTGTAGATTCACCCCAGCCTGGTATCACTGTGGTTAGTGTAGATTCACCCAGCCTGGTATCACTGAGGTTAGTGTAGGTTCACCCAGCCTGGTATCACTGTGGTTAGTGTAGATTCACCCCAGCCTGGTATCACTGTGGTTAGTCTAGATTCACCCAGCCTGGTATCGCTGAGGTCAGTGTAGGTTCACCCAGCCTGGTGTCACTGAGGTTAGTGTAGATTTACCCAGCCTTGTATCACTGAGGTTAGTGTAGGTTCACCCAGCCTGATATCACTGTGATTACTGTCGGTTCACCAAGTGTGGTATCCCTGAGGTTAGTGTAGATTCACCCAGCCTGGCATCACTGAGGTTATTGTAGGTTCAACCAGCCTGGTATCACTGATGTTTGTGTAGGTTCACCCAGCCTGGTATCACTGTGGTTTGTATAGATTCACCCAGCCTGGTATCACTGTGGTTAGTGTAGATTCACCCAGTCTGGTATCACTGAGGTTAGCGTAGGTTCACCCAGCCTGGTATCACTGTGGTTAGTGTAGATTCACCCAGCCTGGTATCACTGTGGTTAGTGTAGGTTCACCCAGCCTGGTATCACTGAGGTTAGTGTAGATTCACCCAGCCTGGTATCACTGTGGTTAGTGTCGGTTCACCCAGCCTGGTATCACTATGGTTAGTGTAGGTTCAGCCAGCCTTGTATCACTGAGGTTAGTCTATATTCACCCAGCCTGGTATCACTGAGGTTAGTGTAGGTTCACCCAGCCTGGTATCACTGAGGTTAGTGTAGATTCACCCAGCCTGGTATCACTGAGGTTAGTGTAGATTCACCCAGCCTGGTATCACTGTGGTTATTGTAGGTTCAACCAGCCTGGTATCACTGAGGTTAGTGTAGATTCACCCAGCCTTGTATCACTGAGGTTAGTGTAGGTTCACCCAGCCTGGTATCACTGTGGTTAGTGTAGGTTCACCCAGTGTGGTATCACTGAGGTTAGTGTAGATTCACCCAGCCTGGCATCACTGTGGTTAGTGTAGGTTCAACCAGCCTGGTATAACTGTGGTTAGTGTAGATTCACCCAGCCTGGTATCACTGAGGTTAGTGTAGATTCACCCAGCCTGGTATCACTGTGGTTAGTGTAGATTCATCCAGCCTGGTATCACTGTGGTTAGTGTAGGTTCACCCAGCCTGGTATGACTGATGGGAGTGTAGGTTCACCCAGCCTGGTATCACTTTGGTTAGTGTAGGTTCACCCAGCCTGGTATCACTGTGGTTAGTGTAGATTCACCCAGCCTGGTATCACTGAGGTTAGTGTAGGTTCACCCAGCCTGGTATCCCTGAGGTTAGTGTAGATTCACCCAGCCTGGTATCACTGTGGTTACTGTCGGTTTACCAAGCCTGGTATCACTGAGGTTAGTGTAGATTCACCCAGCCTGGTATCACTGTCATTAGTGTAGGTTCACCCAGCCTGGTATCACTGTGGTTAGTGTAGATTCACCCAGCCTGGATCACTGAGGTTAGTGTAGGTTCACCCAGCCTGGTATCACTGTGGTTAGTGTAGATTCACCCAGCCTGGTATCACTGTGGTTAGTGTAGATTCACCCAGCCTGGTATCACTGTGGTTAGTGTAGGTTCACCCAGCCTGGGATCACTGAGGTTAGTGCAGATTCACCCAGCCTGGTATCACTGTGGTTAGTTTAGGTTCATCCAGCCAGGTATCACTGTGATTAGTGTAGGTTCACCCAGCCTGGTATCACTGTGGTTAGTGTAGGTTCACCCAGCCTGGTATCACTGAGGTTAGTGTAGATTCACCCCAGCCTGGTATAACTGTGGTTAGTGTAGGTTCACCCAGCCTGGGATCACTGATGTTAGTGTAGATTCACCCAGCCTGGTATCACTGAGGTTAATGTAGATTCACCCAGCCTGGTATCACTGTGGTTAGTGTAGATTCACCCAGCCTGGTATCACTGAGGTTAGTGTAGTTCACCCAGCCTGGTATCACTGTGGTCAGTGTAGATTCACCCAGCCTGGTATCACTGTGGTTAATGTAGATTCACCCAGCCTGGTATCACTGAGGTTAGTGTAGGTTCACCCAGCCTGGTATCACTGTGGTTAGTGTAGGTTCACCCAGCCTGGTATCAGTGAGGTTAGTGTAGATTCACCCAGCCTGGGATCACTGTGGTTAGTGTAGATTCACCCAGCCTGGTATCACTGAGGTTAGTGTAGATTCATCCACCCTGGTATCACTGAGGTTAGTGTAGGTTCACCCAGCCTGGTATCAGTGAGGTTAGTGTAGATTCACCCCAGCCTGGTATCACTGTGGTTAGTGTAGATTCACCCAGCCTGGTATCACTGAGGTTAGTGTAGGTTCACCCAGCCTGGTATCACTGAGGTTAGTGTAGATTCACCCAGCCTGGTATCAGTGAGGTTAGTGTAGGTTCACCCAGCCTGGTATCACTGTGGTTAGTGTAGATTCACCCCAGCCTGGTATCACTGTGGTTAATGTAGATTCACCCAGCCGGGTATCACTGAGGTTAGTGTCGGTTCACCCAGCCTGGTATCACTGTGGTTAGTGTAGATTCACCCAGCCTGTATCACTGAGGTTAGTGTAGATTCACCCAGCCTTGTATCACTGAGGTTAGTGTAGGTTCACCCAGCCTGGTATCACTGTGATTAGTGTAGGTTCACCCAGTGTGGTATCACTGAGGTTAGTGTAGATTCACCCAGCCTGGCATCACTGAGGTTATTGTAGGTTCAACCAGCCTGGTATAACTGTGGTTAGTGTAGATTCACCCAGCCTGGTATCACTGAGGTTAGTGTAGATTCATCCAGCCTGGTATCACTGTGGTTAGTGTAGGTTTACCCAGCCTGGTATCACTGATGTTAATGTAGGTTCACACAGCCTGGTATCACTGTGGTTAGTGTAGATTCACCCAGCCTGGTATCACTGTGGTTAGTGTAGATTCACCCAGCCTGGTATCACTGAGGTTAGCGTAGGTTCATCCAGCCTCGTATCACTGTGGTTAGTGTAGATTCACCCAGCCTGGTATCACTGAGGTTAGTGTAGGTTCACCCAGCCTTGTACCACTCAGGTTAGTGTAGGTTCACCCAGCCTGATATCAGTGTGGTCAGTGTAGGTTCACCCAGCCTGGTATCACTGTGGTTAGTGTAGATTCACCCAGCCTGGGATCACTGAGGTTAGTGTAGATTCACCCAGCCTGGTATGACTGAGGTTAGTGTAGATTCACCCAGCCTGGGATCACTGAGGTTAGTGTAGATTCACCCAGCCTGGTATCACTGTGGTTAGTGTAGGTTCACCCAGCCTGGTATCACTGAGGTGAGTGTAGATTCACCCCAGCCTGGTATCACTGTGGTTAGTGTAGATTCACCCAGCCTGGTATTACTGAGGTTAGTGTAGGTTCACCCAGCCTGGTATCACTGAGGTTAGTGTAGGTTCACCCAGCCTGGTATCACTGTGGTTAGTGTAGATTCACCCCAGCCAGGTATCACTGTGATTAGTCTAGATTCACCCAGCCTGGTATCACTGAGGTTAGTGTAGTTCACCCAGCCTGGTATCACTGAGGTTAGTGCAGATTCACCCAGCCTTGTATCACTGAGGTTAGTGTAGGTTCACCCAGCCTGGTATAACTGTGGTTAGTGTAGATTCACCCAGCCTGGTATCACTGAGGTTAGTGTAGATTCATCCAGCCTGGTATCACTGTGGTTAGTGTAGGTTTACCCAGCTTGGTATCACTGATGTTAATGTAGGTTCACACAGCCTGGTATCACTGTGGTTAGTATAGATTCACCCAGCCTGGTATCACTGTGGTTAGTGTAGATTCACCCAGTCTGGTATCACTGAGGTTAGCGTAGGTTCATCCAGCCTGGTATCACTGTGGTTAGTGTAGATTCACCCAGCCTGGTATCACTGAGGTTAGTGTAGGTTCACCCCAGCCTGGTATCACTGAGGTTAGTGTAGGTTCACCCAGCCTGATATCAGTGTGGTTAGTGTAGGTTCACCCAGCCTGGTATCACTGTGGTTAGTGTAGATTCACCCAGCCGGGGATCACTGTGGTTACTGTCGGTTCACCCAGCCTGGTATCGCTGAGGTTAGTGTAGATTCACCCAGCCTGGGATCACTGAGGTCAGTGTAGGTTCACCCAGCCTGGTATCACTGTGGTTAGTGTAGATTCACCCAGGCTGGGATCACTGAGGTTAGTGTAGATTCACCCAGCCTGGTATCACTGTGGTTAGTGTAGATTCACCCAGCCTGGTATGACTGAGGTTAGTGTAGATTCACCCAGCCTGGGATCACTGTGGTTAGTGTAGATTCACCCAGCCTGGTATCACTGTGGTTAGTGTAGGTTCACCCAGCCTGGTATCACTGAGGTGAGTGTAGATTCACCCCAGCCTGGTATCACTGTGGTTAGTGTAGATTCACCCAGCCTGGTATTACTGAGGTTAGTGTAGGTTCACCCAGCCTGGTATCACTGAGGTTAGTGTAGGTTCACCCAGCCTGGTATCACTGTGGTTAGTGTAGATTCACCCCAGCCAGGTATCACTGTGATTAGTCTAGATTCACCCAGCCTGGTATCACTGAGGTCAGTGTAGGTTCACCCAGCCTGGTATCACTGTGGTTAGTGTAGATTCACCCAGCCTGGCATCACTGAGGTTATTGTAGGTTCAACCAGCCTGGTATAACTGTGGTTAGTGTAGATTCACCCAGCCTGGTATCACTGTGGTTAGTGCAGATTCACCCAGCCTGGGATGACTGTGGTTAGTATAGATTCACCCAGCCTGGTATCAGTGAGGTTAGTGTAGATTCACCCCAGCCTGGTATCACTGTGGTTAGTGTAGATTCACCCAGCCTGGTATCACTGAGGTTAGTGTAGATTCACCCAGCCTGGTATCACTGTGGTTAGTGTAGATTCACCCAGCCTGGTATCACTGAGGTTAGTGTAGTTCACCCAGCCTGGTATCACTGTGGTTAGTCTAGATTCACCCAGCCTGGGATCACTGTGGTTAGTGTAGGTTCACCCAGCCTGGTGTCACTGAGGTTAGTGTCGGTTCACCCAGCCTGGTATGACTGTGGTTAGTGTAGATTCACCCAGCCTGGTATCACTGAGGTTAGTGTAGTTCACCCAGCCTGGTATCACTGAGGTTAGTGTAGTTTCACCCAGCCTGGTATCACTGAGGTTAGTGTAGATTCACCCAGCCTGGTATCACTGAAGTTAGTGTAGGTTCACCCAGTCTGGTATCACTGAGGTTAGTGTAGATTCACCCCAGCCTGGTATCACTGTGGTTAGTGTAGATTCACCCAGCCTGGTATCACTGAGGTTAGTGTAGGTTCACCCAGCCTGGTATCACTGTGGTTAGTGTAGATTCACCCCAGCCTGGTATCACTGTGGTTAGTCTAGATTCACCCAGCCTGGTATCGCTGAGGTCAGTGTAGGTTCACCCAGCCTGGTGTCACTGAGGTTAGTGTAGATTCACCCAGCCTTGTATCACTCAGGTTAGTGTAGGTTCACCCAGCCTGATATCACTGTGATTACTGTCGGTTCACCAAGTGTGGTATCCCTGAGGTTAGTGTAGATTCACCCAGCCTGGCATCACTGAGGTTATGTAGGTTCAACCAGCCTGGTATCACTGATGTTAGTGTAGGTTCACCCAGCCTGGTATCACTGTGGTTAGTGTAGATTCACCCAGCCTGGTATCACTGTGGTTAGTGTAGATTCACCCAGCCTGGTATCACTGTGGTTAGTGTAGGTTCACCCAGCCTGGTATCACTGTGGTTAGTGTAGATTCACCCAGCCTGGTATCACTGTGGTTAGTGTCGATTCACCCAGCCTGGTATCACTATGGTTAGTGTAGGTTCAGCCAGCCTTGTATCACTGAGGTTAGTCTATATTCACCCAGCCTGGTATCACTGAGGTTAGTGTAGGTTCACCCAGCCTGGTATCACTGAGGTTAGTGTAGATTCACCCAGCCTTGTATCTCTGAGGTTAGTGTAGGTTCACCCAGCCTGGTATCACTGTGGTTATTGTAGGTTCAACCAGCCTGGTATCACTGAGGTTAGTGTAGATTCACCCAGCCTTGTATCACTGAGGTTAGTGTAGGTTCACCCAGCCTGGTATCACTGTGGTTAGTGTAGGTTCACCCAGTGTGGTATCACTGAGGTTAGTGTAGATTCACCCAGCCTGGCATCACTGTGGTTAGTGTAGGTTCAACCAGCCTGGTATAACTGTGGTTAGTGTAGATTCACCCAGCCTGGTATCACTGATGTTAGTGTAGATTCACCCAGCCTGGTATCACTGAGGTTTGTGTAGGTTCACCCAGCCTGGTATCACTGAGGTTAGTGTAGATTCACCCAGTCTGGTATCACTGAGGTTAGTGTAGGTTCTCCCAGCCTGGTATCAGTGAGGTTAGTGTAGGTTCACCCAGCCTGTTATCACTGTGGTTACTGTCGGTTCACCAAGCCTGGTATCACTGAGGTTAGTGTAGATTCACCCAGCCTGGTATCACTGAGGTTAGTGTAGGTTCACCCAGCCTGGTATCACTGTGGTTAGTGTAGATTCACCCAGCCGGGGATCACTGTGGTTAATGTCGGTTCACCCAGCCTGGTATCACTGAGGTTAGTGTATATTCACCCAGCCTGGGATCACTGATGTTAGTGTAGATTCACCCAGCCTGGTATCACTGAGGTTAATGTAGATTCACCCACCCTGGTATCACTGTGGTTAGTGTAGATTCACCCAGCCTGGTATCACTGAGGTTAGTGTAGTTCACCCAGCCTGGTATCACTGTGGTCAGTGTAGATTCACCCAGCCTGGTATCACTGTGGTTAATGTAGATTCACCCAGCCTGGTATCACTGAGGTTAGTGTAGGTTCACCCAGCCTGGTATCACTGTGGTTAGTGTAGGTTCACCCAGCCTGGTATCACTGAGGTTAGTGTAGATTCACCCCAGCCTGGTATCACTGAGGTTAGTGTAGGTTCACCCAGCCTGGTATCACTGAGGTTAGTGTAGATTCACCCAGCCTGGTATCAGTGAGGTTAGTGTAGGTTCACCCAGCCTGGTATCACTGTGGTTAGTGTAGATTCACCCAGTCTGGTATCACTGAGGTTAGCGTAGGTTCACCCAGCCTGGTATCACTGTGGTTAGTCTAGATTCACCCAGCCTGGTATCGCTGAGGTCAGTGTAGGTTCACCCAGCCTGGTGTCACTGAGGTTAGTGGAGATTTACCCAGCCTTGTATCACTGAGGTTAGTGTAGGTTCACCCAGCCTGATATCACTGTGATTACTGTCGGTTCACCAAGTGTGGTATCCCTGAGGTTAGTGTAGATTCACCCAGCCTGGCATCACTGAGGTTATTGTAGGTTCACCCAGCCTGGTATCACTGAGGTTTGTGTAGATTCACCCAGCCTGGTATCACTGTGGTTTGTGTAGATTCACCCAGCCTGGTATCACTGTGGTTAGTGTAGATTCACCCAGTCTGGTATCACTGAGGTTAGCGTAGGTTCACCCAGCCTGGTATCACAGTGGTTAGTGTAGATTCACCCAGCCTGGTATCACTGTGGTTAGTGTCGGTTCACCCAGCCTGGTATCACTATGGTTAGTGTAGGTTCAGCCAGCCTTGTATCACTGAGGTTAGTCTATATTCACCCAGCCTGGTATCACTGAGGTTAGTGTAGGTTCACCCAGCCTGGTATCACTGAGGTTAGTGTAGATTCACCCAGCCTTGTATCACTGAGGTTAGTGTAGGTTCACCCAGCCTGGTATCACTGTGGTTATTGTAGGTTCAACCAGCCTGGTATCACTGAGGTTAGTCTAGATTCACCCAGCCTTGTATCACTGAGGTTAGTGTAGGTTCACCCAGCCTGGTATCACTGTGGTTAGTGTAGGTTCACCCAGTGTGGTATCACTGAGGTTAGTGTAGATTCACCCAGTCTGGTATCACTGAGGTTAGTGTAGGTTCACCCAGCCTGGTATCACTGTGGTTAGTGTAGATTCACCCAGCCGGGGATCACTGTGGTTAATGTCGGTTCACCCAGCCTGGTATCACTGAGGTTAGTGTATATTCACCCAGCCTGGGATCACTGATGTTAGTGTAGATTCACCCAGCCTGGTATCACTGAGGTTAATGTAGATTCACCCACCCTGGTATCACTGTGGTTAGTGTAGATTCACCCAGCCTGGTATCACTGTGGTCAGTGTAGATTCACCCAGCCTGGTATCACTGTGGTTAATGTAGATTCACCCAGCCTGGTATCACTGAGGTTAGTGTAGGTTCACCCAGCCTGGTATCACTGTGGTTAGTGTAGGTTCACCCAGCCTGGTATCAGTGAGGTTAGTGTAGATTCACCCAGCCTGGGATCACTGTGGTTAGTGTAGATTCACCCAGCCTGGTATCACTGAGGTTAGTGTAGATTCATCCACCCTGGTATCACTGAGGTTAGTGTAGGTTCACCCAGCCTGGTATCACTGAGGTTAGTGTAGATTCACCCCAGCCTGGTATCACTGAGGTTAGTGTAGGTTCACCCAGCCTGGTATCACTGAGGTTAGTGTAGATTCACCCAGCCTGGTTTCAGTGAGGTTAGTGTAGGTTCACCCAGCCTGGTATCACTGAGGTTAGTGTAGGTTCACCCAGCCTTGTACCACTCAGGTTAGTGTAGGTTCACCCAGCCTGATATCAGTGTGGTTAGTGTAGGTTCACCCAGCCTGGTATCACTGTGGTTAGTGTAGATTCACCCAGCCGGGTATCACTGTGGTTAGTGTCGGTTCACCCAGCCTTGTATCGCTGAGGTTAGTGTAGATTCACCCAGCCTGGGATCACTGAGGTCAGTGTAGGTTCACCCAGCCTGGTATCACTGTGGTTAGTGTAGATTCACCCAGGCTGGGATCACTGAGGTTAGTGTAGATTCACCCAGCCTGGGATCACTGTGGTTAGTGTAGATTCACCCAGCCTGGTATGACTGAGGTTAGTGTAGATTCACCCAGCCTGGTATCACTGTGTTAGTGTAGATTCACCCAGCCTGGTATCACTGTGGTTAGTGTAGGTTCACCCAGCCTGGTATCACTGAGGTGAGTGTAGATTCACCCCAGCCTGGTATCACTGTGGTTAGTGTAGATTCACCCAGCCTGGTATTACTGAGGTTAGTGTAGGTTCACCCCAGCCTGGTATCACTGAGGTTAGTGTAGGTTCACCCAGCCTGGTATCACTGTGGTTAGTGTAGATTCACCCCAGCCAGGTATCACTGTGATTAGTCTAGATTCACCCAGCCTGGTATCACTGAGGTCAGTGTAGGTTCACCCAGCCTGGTATCACTGAGGTTAGTGTAGATTCACCCAGCCTTGTATCACTGAGGTTATTGTAGGTTCACCCAGCCTGGTATCACTGTGATTAGTGTAGGTTCACCCAGTGTGGTATCACTGTGGTTAGTGTAGATTCACCCAGCCTGGCATCACTGAGGTTATTGTAGGTTCACCCAGCCTGGTATCACTGTGATTAGTGTAGGTTCACCCAGTGTGGTATCACTGAGGTTAGTGTAGATTCACCCAGCCTGGTATCACTGAGGTTAGTGTAGGTTCACCCAGCCTGGTATAACTGTGGTTAGTGTAGATTCACCCAGCCTGGTATCACTGTGGTTAGTGCAGATTCACCCAGCCTGGGATGACTGTGGTTAGTATAGATTCACCCAGCCTGGTATCAGTGAGGTTAGTGTAGATTCACCCAGCCTGGTATCACTGAGGTTAGTGTAGGTTCACCCAGCCTGGTATCACTGAGGTTAGTGTAGATTCACCCCAGCCTGGTATCACTGTGGTTAGTGTAGATTCACCCAGCCTGGTATCAGTGAGGTTAGTGTATGTTCACCCAGCCTGGTATCACTGTGGTTAGTCTAGATTCACCCAGCCTGGGATCACTGTGGTTAGTGTAGGTTCACCCAGCCTGGTATCACTGAGGTTAGTGTAGTTTCACCCAGCCTGGTATGACTGTGGTTAGTGTAGATTCACCCAGCCTGGTATCACTGAGGTTAGTGTAGTTCACCCAGCCTGGTATCACTGAGGTTAGTGTAGATTCACCCAGCCTGGTATCACTGAAGTTAGTGTAGGTTCACCCAGTCTGGTATCACTGAGGTTAGTGTAGATTCACCCCAGCCTGGTATCACTGTGGTTAGTGTAGATTCACCCAGCCTGGTATCACTGAGGTTAGTGTAGGTTCACCCAGCCTGGTATCACTGTGGTTAGTGTAGATTCACCCCAGCCTGGTATCACTGTGGTTAGTCTAGATTCACCCAGCCTGGTATCGCTGAGGTCAGTGTAGGTTCACCCAGCCTGGTGTCACTGAGGTTAGTGTAGATTTACCCAGCCTTGTATCACTCAGGTTAGTGTAGGTTCACCCAGCCTGATATCACTGTGATTACTGTCGGTTCACCAAGTGTGGTATCCCTGAGGTTAGTGTAGATTCACCCAGCCTGGCATCACTGAGGTTATTGTAGGTTCAACCAGCCTGGTATCACTGATGTTTGTGTAGGTTCACCCAGCCTGGTATCACTGTGGTTTGTATAGATTCACCCAGCCTGGTATCACTGTGGTTAGTGTAGATTCACCCAGTCTGGTATCACTGAGGTTAGTGTAGGTTCACCCAGCCTGGTATCACTGTGGTTAGTGTAGATTCACCCAGCCTGGTATCACTGTGGTTAGTGTCGGTTCACCCAGCCTGGTATCACTATGGTTAGTGTAGATTCACCCAGCCTGGTATCACTGTGGTTAGTGTAGGTTCACCCAGCCTGGTATCACTATGGTTAGTGTAGGTTCAGCCAGCCTTGTATCACTGAGGTTAGTCTATATTCACCCAGCCTGGTATCACTGAGGTTAGTGTAGGTTCACCCAGCCTGGTATCACTGAGGTTAGTGTAGATTCACCCAGCCTTGTATCACTGAGGTGAGTGTAGGTTCACCCAGCCTGGTATCACTGTGGTTAGTGTAGGTTCACCAGCCTGGTATCACTGAGGTTAGTGTAGATTCACCCAGCCTTGTATCACTGAGGTTAGTGTAGGTTCACCCAGCCTGGTATCACTGTGGTTACTGTCGGTTCACCAAGTGTGGTATCACTGAGGTTAGTGTAGATTCACCCAGCCTGGCATCACTGTGGTTATTGTAGGTTCAACCAGCCTGGTATAACTGTGGTTAGTGTAGATTCACCCAGCCTGGTATCACTGAGGTTAGTGTAGATTCACCCAGCCTGGTATCACTGTGGTTAGTGTAGGTTTACCCAGCCTGGTATCACTGATGTCAATGTAGATTCACCCAGCCTGGTATCACTGATGTTAGTGTAGGTTCACCCAGCCTGGTATCACTGAGGTTAGTGTAGATTCACCCAGCCTGGTATCACTGAGGTTAGTGTAGGTTCTCCCAGCCTGGTATCAGTGATGTTAATGTAGGTTCACCCAGCCTGTTATCACTGTGGTTACTGTCGGTTCACCCAGCCTGGTATCACTGAGGTTAGTGTAGATTCACCCAGCCTGGTATCACTGAGGTTAGTGTAGGTTCACCCAGCCTGGTATCACTGTGGTTAGTGTAGATTCACCCAGCCGGGGATCATGTGGTTAATGTCGGTTCACCCAGCCTGGTATCACTGAGGTTAGTGTATATTCACCCAGCCTGGGATCACTGATGTTTGTGTAGATTCACCCAGCCTGGTATCACTGAGGTTAATGTAGATTCACCCACCCTGGTATCACTGTGGTTAGTGTAGATTCACCCAGCCTGGTATCAGTGAGGTTAGTGTATGTTCACCCAGCCTGGTATCACTGTGGTCAGTGTAGATTCACCCAGCCTGGTATCACTGTGGTTAATGTAGATTCACCCAGCCTGGTATCACTGAGGTTAGTGTAGGTTCACCCAGCCTGGTATCACTGTGGTTAGTGTAGGTTCACCCAGCCTGGTATCAGTGAGGTTAGTGTAGATTCACCCAGCCTGGGATCACTGTGGTTAGTATAGATTCACCCAGCCTAGTATCACTGAGGTTCGTGTAGGTTCACCCAGCCTGGTAACACTGAGGTTAGTGTAGATTCAACCAGCCTGGTATCACTGTGGTTACTGTAGGTTCACCCAGCCTGGTATCACTGAGGTTAGTGTAGATTCACCCAGCCTGGTATCACTGTGGTTAGTGTAGATTCACCCAGCCTGGTATCACTGAGGTTAGTGTAGATTCACCCAGCCTGGTATCACTGTGGTTGGTGTAGGTTCACCCAGCCTGGGATCACTGAGGTTAGTGTAGGTTCACCCAGCCTGGTATCACTGTGGTTAGTGTAGATTCACCCAGCCTGGTATCACTGAGGTTAGTGTAGGTTCACCCAGCCTGGTATCAGTGAGGTTAGTGTCGGTTCACCCAGCCTGGTATCACTGTGGTTAGTGTAGATTCACCCAGCCTGGTATCAGTGAGTTTAGTGTAGGTTCACCCAACCTGGTATCACTGTGGTTAATGTAGATACACCCAGCTTGGTATCACTTTGATTAGTGTAGATTCACCCAGCCTGGTATCACAGTGGTTAGTGTAGGTTCACCCAGCCTGGTATCACTGAGGTTAGTGTAGATTCACCCAGCCTGGTATCACTGATGTTAGTGTAGATTCACACAGCCTGGTATCACTGTGGTTAATGTAGATTCACCCAGCCTGGTATCACTGGGTTAGTGTAGGTTCACCCAGCCTGGTATCACTGAGGTTAGTGTAGATTCACCCAGCCTGGTATCACTGAGGTTAGTGTAGGTTCACCCAGCCTTGTACCACTCAGGTTAGTGTAGGTTCACCCAGCCTGATATCAGTGTGGTTAGTGTAGGTTCACCCAGCCTGGTATCACTGTGGTTAGTGTAGATTCACCCAGCCGGGGATCACTGTGGTTACTGTCGGTTCACCCAGCCTGGTATCACTGAGGTTAGTGTAGATTCACCCAGCCTGGGATCACTGAGGTCAGTGTAGGTTCACCCAGCCCGGTATCACTGTGGTTAGTGTAGATTCACCCAGGCTGGTATCACTGAGGTTAGTGTAGATTCATCCAGCCTGGTATCACTGTGGTTAGTGTAGATACACCCAGCCTGGTATCACGGAGGTTAGTGTAGATTCACCCAGCCTGGGATCACTGTGGTTAGTGTAGATTCACCCAGCCTGGTATCACTGAGGTGAGTGTAGATTCACCCCAGCCTGGGATCACTGTGGTTAGTGTAGATTCACCCAGCCTGGTATGACTGAGGTTAGTGTAGATTCACCCAGCCTGGGATCACTGAGGTTAATGTAGATTCACCCAGCCTGGTATCACTGTGGTTAGTGTAGATTCATGCAGCCTGGTATCACTGTCGTTAGTGTAGTTTCACCCAGCCTGGTATCACTGTGGTTAGTGTAGATTCACCCAGCCTGGTATCACTGTGGTTAGTGTAGATTCACCCAGCCTGGGATCAGTGAGGTTAGTGTAGGTTCACCCAACCTGGTATCACTGATGTTAGTGTAGGTTCACCCAGCCTGGTATCACTGTGGTTAGTGTAGATTCACCCAGGCTGGTATCGCTGAGGTTAGTGTAGGTTCACCCAGCCTGGTATCAGTGAGGTTAGTGTAGATTCACCCAGCCTGGTATCACTGTGGTTAGTGTAGATTCACCCAGCCTGGTATCACTGAGGTTAGTGTAGATTCACCCAGCCTGGTATCACTGAGGTTAGGGTAGGTTCACCCAGCCTGGTATCACTGAGGTTAGTGTAGGTTCACCCAGCCTGGTATCACTTTGATTAGTGTAGATTCACCCAGCCTGGTATCACTGAGGTTAGTGTAGGTTCACCCAGCCTGGTATCAGTGAGGTTAGTGTCGGTTCACCCAGCCTGGTATCACTGTGGTTAGTGTAGATTCACCCAGCCTGGGATCACTGAGTTTAGTGTAGGTTCACCCAACCTGGTATCACTGTGGTTAGTGTAGATACACCCAGCCTGGTATCACTGTGGTTAGTGAAGATTCACCCAGCCTGGTATGACTGTGGTTAGTGTAGATTCACCCAGCCCGGTATCACTGAGGTTAGTGTAGATTCACCCAGCCTGGGATCACTGAGGTTAGTGTAGGTTCACCCAGCCTGGTATCACTGTGGTTAGTGTAGGTTCACCCAGCCTGGTATCACTGAGGATAGTGTCGATTCACCCAGCCTTTTATCACTGATGTTAGTGTAGATTCACCCAGTCTGGTATCACTGTGGTTAGTGTAGTTTCACCCAGCCTGGTATCACTGTGGTTCGTGTAGGTTCACCCAGCCTGGTATCACTGTGGTTAGTGTTGGTTCACCCAACCTGGGATCACTGTGGTTAGTGTAGGTTCACCCAGCCTGGTATCACTGATGTTAGTGTAGGTTCACCCAGCCTGGTTTCACTGAGGTTAATGTAGATTCACCCAGCCTGGTATCACTGAGGTTTGTGTAGGTTCACCCAGCCCGGTATCACTGTGGTTAGTGTAGGTTCACCCAGCCTGGTATCACTGTGGTTAATGTAGATTCACCCAGCCTGGTATCACTGTGGTTAGTTTAGATTCACCCAGCCTGGTATCACTGTGGTTAGTGTAGATTAACCCAGCCTGGTATCACTGTGGTTAGTGTAGATTCACCCAGCCTGGGATCACTGAGGTTCGTGTAGGTTCACCCAGCCTGGTATCACTGAGGTTAATGTAGATTCACCCAGCCTGGTATCACTGTGGTTAGTGTAGATTCACCCAGCCTGGTATCACTGTGGTTAGTGTAGATTCACCCAGCCTGGTATCACTGAGGTTAGTGTAGATTCACCCAGCCTGGTATCACTGTGATTAGTGTAGGTTCACCCAGCCTGGTATCACTGAGGTTAGTGAGGTTCATCCAGCCTGGGATCACTGTGGTTAGTGTAGGTTCACCCAGCCTGGTATCACTGAGGTTAGTGAGATTCACTCAGCCAGGTATCACTGTGGTTAGTGGAGGTTCACCCAGCCTGGTATCACTGAGGTTAGTGAAGATTCACCCAGCCTGGTATCACTTTGATTAGTGTAGATTCACCCAGCCTGGTATCACTGAGGTGAGTGTAGGTTCACCCAGCCTGGTATCACTGAGGTTAGTGTAGGTTCACCCAGCCTGGTATCACTGTGATTAGTGTAGGTTCACCCAGCCTGGTATCACTGTGGTTAGTGTAAATTCATCCAGCCTGGTATCACTGTGGTTAGTGTAGGTTCACCCAGCCTGGTATCACTGAGGGTAGTGTAGGTTCACCCAGCCTGGTATCACTGTGGTTAGTGTAGGTTCACCCAGCCTGGTATCACTGTGGTTAGTGTAGATTCACCCAGCCTGGTATCACTGAGGTTAGTGTAGGTTCACCCAGCCTGGTATCCCTGAGGTTAGTGTAGATTCACCCAGCCTGGTATCACTGTGGTTAGTGTAGGTTTACCCAGCCTGGTATCACTTTGATTAGTGTAGATTCACCCAGCCTGGTATCACTGTGGTTAGTGTAGATTCACCCAGCCTGGTATCACTGAGGTTAGTGTAGATTCACCCAGCCTGGTATCAGTGAGGTTAGTGTATGTTCACCCAGCCTGGTATCACTGTGGTTAGTCTAGATTCACCCAGCCTGGGATCACTGTGGTTAGTGTAGGTTCACCCAGCCTGGTATCACTGAGGTTAGTGTCGGTTCACCCAGCCTGGTATGACTGTGGTTAGTGTAGATTCACCCAGCCTGGGATGACTGTGGTTAGTATAGATTCACCCAGCCTGGTATCACTGAGGTTAGTGTAGATTCACCCAGCCTGGTATCACTGAGGTTAGTGTAGGTTCACCCAGCCTGGTATCACTGAGGTTAGTGTAGATTCACCCCAGCCTGGTATCACTGTGGTTAGTGTAGATTCACCCAGCCTGGTATCACTGAGGTTAGTGTAGTTCACCCAGCCTGGTATCACTGTGGTTAGTCTAGATTCACCCAGCCTGGGATCACTGTGGTTAGTGTAGGTTCACCCAGCCTGGTATCACTGAGGTTAGTGTCGTTTCACCCAGCCTGGTATGACTGTGGTTAGTGTAGATTCACCCAGCCTGGTATCACTGAGGTTAGTGTAAGTTCACCCAGCCTGGTATCACTGAGGTTAGTGTAGATTCACCCAGCCTGGTATCACTGAAGTTAGTGTAGGTTCACCCAGTCTGGTATCACTGAGGTTAGTGTAGATTCACCCCAGCCTGGTATCACTGTGGTTAGTGTAGATTCACCCAGCCTGGTATCACTGAGGTTAGTGTAGGTTCACCCAGCCTGGTATCACTGTGGTTAGTGTAGATTCACCCCAGCCTGGTATCACTGTGGTTAGTCTAGATTCACCCAGCCTGGTATCGCTGAGGTCAGTGTAGGTTCACCCAGCCTGGTGTCACTGAGGTTAGTGTAGATTTACCCAGCCTTGTATCACTCAGGTTAGTGTAGGTTCACCCAGCCTGATATCACTGTGATTACTGTCGGTTCACCAAGTGTGGTATCCCTGAGGTTAGTGTAGATTCACCCAGCCTGGCATCACTGAGGTTATTGTAGGTTCAACCAGCCTGGTATCACTGATGTTTGTGTAGGTTCACCCAGCCTGGTATCACTGTGGTTTGTATAGATTCACCCAGCCTGGTATCACTGTGGTTAGTGTAGATTCACCCAGTCTGGTATCACTGAGGTTAGTGTAGGTTCACCCAGCCTGGTATCACTGTGGTTAGTGTAGATTCACCCAGCCTGGTATCACTGTGGTTAGTGTCGGTTCACCCAGCCTGGTATCACTATGGTTAGTGTAGATTCACCCAGCCTGGTATCACTGTGGTTAGTGTCGGTTCACCCAGCCTGGTATCACTGTGGTTAGTGTAGGTTCAGCCAGCCTTGTATCACTGAGGTTAGTCTATATTCACCCAGCCTGGTATCACTGAGGTTAGTGTAGGTTCACCCAGCCTGGTATCACTGAGGTTAGTGTAGATTCACCCAGCCTTGTATCACTGAGGTGAGTGTAGGTTCACCCAGCCTGGTATCACTGTGGTTATTGTAGGTTCAACCAGCCTGGTATCACTGAGGTTAGTGTAGATTCACCCAGCCTTGTATCACTGAGGTTAGTGTAGGTTCACCCAGCCTGGTATCACTGTGGTTACTGTCGGTTCACCAAGTGTGGTATCACTGAGGTTAGTGTAGATTCACCCAGCCTGGCATCACTGTGGTTATTGTAGGTTCAACCAGCCTGGTATAACTGTGGTTAGTGTAGATTCACCCAGCCTGGTATCACTGAGGTTAGTGTAGATTCACCCAGCCTGGTATCACTGTGGTTAGTGTAGGTTTACCCAGCCTGGTATCACTGATGTCAATGTAGATTCACCCAGCCTGGTATCACTGATGTTTGTGTAGGTTCACCCAGCCTGGTATCACTGAGGTTAGTGTAGATTCACCCAGTCTGGTATCACTGAGGTTAGTGTAGGTTCTCCCAGCCTGGTATCACTGATGTTAATGTAGGTTCACCCAGCCTGTTATCACTGTGGTTACTGTCGGTTCACCAAGCCTGGTATCACTGAGGTTAGTGTAGATTCACCCAGCCTGGTATCACTGAGGTTAGTGTAGGTTCACCCAGCCTGGTATCACTGTGGTTAGTGTAGATTCACCCAGCCGGGGATCATGTGGTTAATGTCGGTTCACCCAGCCTGGTATCACTGAGGTTAGTGTATATTCACCCAGCCTGGGATCACTGATGTTTGTGTAGATTCACCCAGCCTGGTATCACTGAGGTTAATGTAGATTCACCCACCCTGGTATCACTGTGGTTAGTGTAGATTCACCCAGCCTGGTATCAGTGAGGTTAGTGTATGTTCACCCAGCCTGGTATCACTGTGGTCAGTGTAGATTCACCCAGCCTGGTATCACTGTGGTTAATGTAGATTCACCCAGCCTGGTATCACTGAGGTTAGTGTAGGTTCACCCAGCCTGGTATCACTGTGGTTAGTGTAGGTTCACCCAGCCTGGTATCAGTGAGGTTAGTGTAGATTCACCCAGCCTGGGATCACTGTGGTTAGTATAGATTCACCCAGCCTAGTATCACTGAGGTTCGTGTAGGTTCACCCAGCCTGGTAACACTGAGGTTAGTGTAGATTCAACCAGCCTGGTATCACTGTGGTTAGTGTAGGTTCACCCAGCCTGGTATCACTGAGGTTAGTGTAGATTCACCCAGCCTGGTATCACTGTGGTTAGTGTAGATTCACCCAGCCTGGTATCACTGAGGTTAGTGTAGATTCACCCAGCCTGGTATCACTGTGGTTGGTGTAGGTTCACCCAGCCTGGGATCACTGAGGTTAGTGTAGGTTCACCCAGCCTGGTATCACTGTGGTTAGTGTAGATTCACCCAGCCTGGTATCACTGAGGTTAGTGTAGGTTCACCCAGCCTGGTATCAGTGAGGTTAGTGTAGGTTCACCCAGCCTGGTATCACTGTGGTTAGTGTAGATTCACCCAGCCTGGTATCAGTGAGTTTAGTGTAGGTTCACCCAACCTGGTATCACTGTGGTTAATGTAGATACACCCAGCTTGGTATCACTTTGATTAGTGTAGATTCACCCAGCCTGGTATCACAGTGGTTAGTGTAGGTTCACCCAGCCTGGTATCACTGAGGTTAGTGTAGATTCACCCAGCCTGGTATCACTGAGGTTAGTGTAGATTCACACAGCCTGGGATCACTGTGGTTAATGTAGATTCACCCAGCCTGGTATCACAGTGGTTAGTGTAGGTTCACCCAGCCTGGTATCACTGAGGTTAGTGTAGATTCACCCAGCCTGGTATCACTGAGGTTAGTGTAGGTTCACCCAGCCTTGTACCACTCAGGTTAGTGTAGGTTCACCCAGCCTGATATCAGTGTGGTTAGTGTAGGTTCACCCAGCCTGGTATCACTGTGGTTAGTGTAGATTCACCCAGCCGGGGATCACTGTGGTTACTGTCGGTTCACCCAGCCTGGTATCACTGAGGTTAGTGTAGATTCACCCAGCCTGGGATCACTGAGGTCAGTGTAGGTTCACCCAGCCCGGTATCACTGTGGTTAGTGTAGATTCACCCAGGCTGGTATCACTGAGGTTAGTGTAGATTCATCCAGCCTGGTATCACTGTGGTTAGTGTAGATACACCCAGCCTGGTATCACGGAGGTTAGTGTAGATTCACCCAGCCTGGGATCACTGTGGTTAGTGTAGATTCACCCAGCCTGGTATCACTGAGGTGAGTGTAGATTCACCCCAGCCTGGGATCACTGTGGTTAGTGTAGATTCACCCAGCCTGGTATGACTGAGGTTAGTGTAGATTCACCCAGCCTGGGATCACTGAGGTTAATGTAGATTCACCCAGCCTGGTATCACTGTGGTTAGTGTAGATTCATGCAGCCTGGTATCACTGTCGTTAGTGTAGTTTCACCCAGCCTGGTATCACTGTGGTTAGTGTAGATTCACCCAGCCTGGTATCACTGTGGTTAGTGTAGATTCACCCAGCCTGGGATCAGTGAGGTTAGTGTAGGTTCACCCAACCTGGTATCACTGATGTTAGTGTAGGTTCACCCAGCCTGGTATCACTGTGGTTAGTGTAGATTCACCCAGGCTGGTATCGCTGTGGTTAGTGTAGGTTCACCCAGCCTGGGATCAGTGAGGTTAGTGTAGATTCACCCAGCCTGGTATCACTGTCGTTAGTGTACATTCACCCAGCCTGGTATCACTGAGGTTAGTGTAGATTCACCCAGCCTGGTATCACTGGGGTTAGTGTAGGTTCACCCAGCCTGGTATCACTGAGGTTAGTGTAGGTTCACCCAGCCTGGTATCACTTTGTTTAGTGTAGATTCACCCAGCCTGGTATCACTGAGGTTAGTGTAGGTTCACCCAGCCTGGTATCAGTGAGGTTAGTGTAGGTTCACCCAGCCTGGTATCACTGTGGTTAGTGTAGATTCACCCAGCCTGGGATCACTGAGTTTAGTGTAGGTTCACCCAACCTGGTATCACTGTGGTTAGTGTAGATACACCCAGCCTGGTATCACTGTGGTTAGTGAAGATTCACCCAGCCTGGTATGACTGTGGTTAGTGTAGATTCACCCAGCCCGGTATCACTGAGGTTAGTGTAGATTCACCCAGCCTGGGATCACTGAGGTTAGTGTAGGTTCACCCAGCCTGGTATCACTGTGGTTAGTGTAGGTTCACCCAGCCTGGTATCACTGAGGTTAGTGTAGATTCACCCAGCCTGGTATCACTGAGGTTAGTGTAGATTCACCCAGTCTGGGATCACTGTGGTTAGTGTAGTTTCACCCAGCCTGGTATCACTGTGGTTCGTGTAGGTTCACCCAGCCTGGTATCACTGTGGTTAGTGTTGGTTCACCCAACCTGGGATCACTGTGGTTAGTGTAGGTTCACCCAGCCTGGTATCACTGATGTTAGTGTAGGTTCACCCAGCCTGGTTTCACTGAGGTTAATGTAGATTCACCCAGCCTGGTATCACTGAGGTTTGTGTAGGTTCACCCAGCCCGGTATCACTGTGGTTAGTGTAGGTTCACCCAGCCTGGTATCACTGTGGTTAATGTAGATTCACCCAGCTTGGTATCACTTTGATTAGTTTAGATTCACCCAGCCTGGTATCACTTTGATTAGTGTAGATTAACCCAGCCTGGTATCACTGTGGTTAGTGTAGATTCACCCAGCCTGGGATCACTGAGGTTCGTGTAGGTTCACCCAGCCTGGTATCACTGAGGTTAATGTAGATTCACCCAGCCTGGTATCACTGTGGTTAGTGTAGATTCACACAGCCTGGTATCACTGTGGTTAGTGTAGATTCACCCAGCCTGGTATCACTGAGGTTAGTGTAGATTCACCCAGCCTGGTATCACTGTGATTAGTGTAGGTTCACCCAGCCTGGTATCACTGAGGTTAGTGAGGTTCATCCAGCCTGGGATCACTGTGGTTAGTGTAGGTTCACCCAGCCTGGTATCACTGAGGTTAGTGTAGATTCACCCAGCCAGGTATCACTGTGGTTAGTGGAGATTCACCCAGCCTGGTATCACTGAGGTTAGTGAAGGTTCACCCAGCCTGGTATCACTGTGGTTAGTGTAGATTCACCCAGCCTGGTATCACTGAGGTGAGTGTAGGTTCACCCAGCCTGGTATCAGTGAGGTTAGTGTAGGTTCACCCAGCCTGGTATCACTGTGATTAGTGTAGGTTCACCCAGCCTGGTATCACTGTGGTTAGTGTAAATTCATCCAGCCTGGTATCACTGTGGTTAGTGTAGGTTCACCCAGCCTGGTATCACTGAGGGTAGTGTAGGTTCACCCAGCCTGGTATCACTGTGGTTAGTGTAGGTTCACCCAGCCTGGTATCACTGTGGTTAGTGTAGATTCACCCAGCCTGGTATCACTGAGGTTAGTGTAGGTTCACCCAGCCTGGTATCCCTGAGGTTAGTGTAGATTCACCCAGCCTGGTATCACTGTGG